>NC_089792.1:4221961-4269461 GCF_040412425.1 Macrobrachium rosenbergii | reverse complement strand
GATATGGCGACTATAGCATTTTCATAGAACTGTTACATTTTACTTTCAAAGTTATTTATGAATGCAAAAGTATTGCATAATTGGTATTGGAAGGACAATGCTAGCATAAATATCCAGGTGATATAGGTCATTTGTGTTAAGTGTTATGTAACATGGATAAGAATAACTTAGACTTCATAGATTTTGCTTCATGCCAAATTTCCCCCTATATTCTAACAGCTTTTAGATTCAATTTGAACATTAACGTACGGATCAGGTGAGGCATTTATCAGCTAAGTCAAGAAATGGAAGATATTACCTACCTTGATATTTTCTGGCACACGGTAATGATTTAGTTATTCCTTTCTCCCAAACTAACTATTTGGGAATCTAAGAAGCTGTTTATTTTTTTTCAACAAGCAGTTGCGACAGGAACTTTTAGAATGGATTTCATTGCCAAATGATTATACCCGCTATAATGACACCTCGGAACGCTGAAGCACTCACTGGTATTCTAGATTAGATTCATTTGCCACTTGTAAAGGTCAAGAAATAGTTCACATTCCTGATGATGATAACATTCAGGTTAAAAGTCCACATATAGGAAATTTCTCTCTCTCTCTCTCTCTCTCTCTCTCTCTCAATATGTAAGTGGAAAGATTTCCTTCTTCCGAATATTTCGATGGAGACCGACAGTTTTTTTAAGAGTGATGGATGTCCTGAGAGAAATTTGGATGGTTATCAGTTAAATGAAAAGATGAAATCGGCTATCTCAATTTATGGTTGCTTATATAAGGGAGTTTTATAGATAACGAAAGGAAACTGACAACTGCAAACTCCGTAGCTGAGTCAGGCATAACTCTTAGCATCTCCGTATTTCAGTTAATTTTAATTTCATAACCAGAACTCGCAAAACTGTATATAAGCTTTATATAATATTAACGTTACTTGTAGTTAATTAGATCGCAGACTGGGCAGTAAGATGGTAATTACGAGAAAATACTAATCGGTCAATATCGATTCTGTACAGGTACTTGACAAGTAATGGGAGGCTTAGAATCTAATACCGCAATTTATTTATATATACATTTTAAAATCACCCACTATTAATTTAACTCAACCTAGAAGCTGCTTAATCACTGTACTGGTACTGCAGTCCCATAAGCCTTTGTAATGCATCCTTTGAGCGTCCTGAAGCTATAAGGAGTGCGTGGGATTCCTAGAAGAGAAAGAGAGAGAGAGAGAGAGAGAGAGAGAGAGAGAGAGAGAGAGAGAGAGAGAGAGAGAGAGAGAGAGACTTTAACTACATGTAGAGCTTAACCTGAATTTTTGGAACTGCAGTGTTAAGTATTTCTTGAATTTTGCATGAGAGAGAGAGAGAGAGAGAGAGAGAGAGAACTAGTGCATGTGCATGTAGAGCTTAACCTGAATTTTTGGATCTGCAATGTTGACTGTTTCTTGATTTATGAGAGAGAGAGAGAGAGAGAGAGAGAGAGAGAGAGAGAGAGAGAGAGAGAGAGAGACGTTATAACCTCATACACGAAAGATAAAGCTCTCTCTCTCTCTCTCTCTCTCTCTCTCTCTCTCTCTCTCTCTCTCTCTCTCTCTCTTATGCAAACGCAAAATTCAAGAAATACCCAACATTGCAGATCCAAGAATTCAGGTTAAACTCTACATGTAGGAAAGTTCTCTCTCTCTCTCTCTCTCTCTCACCTTTGCCTCGCATTCACTTATTTGTCAGCTTATGCCTTTTGGCAAAGGTGTTTTTTGTCACTCATTCTTTGGAGGTCGCGCGACCATCATTCCCCCTAAACTACGATGCATGTTGGGTTTTGCCACAATATATGCTGACACTGCTATCTCTCGGGTGCTCCGGGCTTCATGCTTTGAGCGTTATTCCCTCCTGGCCTTGTGCCAAGGAGAGAGAGAGAGAGAGAGAGAGAGAGAGAGAGAGAGAGAGAGGAGAGAAAAGACTGGAAGAATGTAAAGTATTGATGAACCCCGTGGAAGAGAGGGTCCAGATGCAAGGCGGAATAAGGACTGTCAGAGAGTTGGGTACAGTAGTTCATGTCCTTCTACCCCCTCCCCCCTTCCCCTAATTCTCCCCATTCCTCCCTCCTAGCCCTGGCCCCCCCCACCTCTAAAATGACTGACTGATAGATAGGAAAAGAAATCACTTGCGAAGATGAAATTTTTTTATTCGCTTAACTTATATATAGCTTGTTAATATCGTACTTTTTAAAGTTTTCTGAAAAGAAAACTATCGTGCCGGCTTTTTCTGTCCGTCCGCACTTTTTTCTGTCCGCCCTAGCTGCAACCCCCTTCATCCCTTTACTGTACCTCCGTCCATATTCTCTTTCTTCTTGTTTTATAGTGCAACTGCGAGGTTTTCCTCCTGTTACACCTGTAAAACCTTTTTTACTCTCAGTTTCCCTTTCAGCTCTGAATGACCTCATAGGTGCCAGCGCTTAGCCTTTGGCATTAATTTTATATTCCATTCCACCGACTGACCTGTATGTTGAGAAATCAATACATTTTTATCTATTTGATAATTTATAATTTTCTTCTTTTTTAATAAGTGATTGGGATCCTTTCTTTCTGTATTTCCCTTTATCTCCTCTTACTTCTTCCTAATGAACACCATAATATTCTTTGGAAGCTTGAATTTCAAGTCAATGGCCCCTGTGGTAGGCTTGTTCCATATGAATAGGCCTCATCTTCTGAATAATAATAATAATGATAATATTCCAAATACCTTAACTAACCTCGAACCTCCAGACTTTTCTGTACCTTCTTGAAATGCTTCAACCTACAGAGCAGAGCATCCTTTAATATTTGTAGATTAATTATCTTAATTGCACGATACAGATTTGATGACCCACATCAAAGTTTGGGAGATCTGTAATGGCCTCGACTTTCCAAAATATCTCGAATAATCTCACACGCGAATGTGAAATGGTTTCCGCGATCTGTCATGCATGGCCGAGCACAGAGTGGCACCAGTAATTAATCAGTGAGAAAGGTAGGAATCTTAGTAAGACAAACCAAAAGGAATGATGGATTCTAAGAGGCTTCGTAATGACTTCTCGAAGAGGTTTCTTGAAGGGATTTGATATCCTTTAAATCCAAAAGTTTTTAATTAGTTAATTAATTTATTTATTTAAAACACCATTTTGGATTCTAGAGGTAATCTGCTCAGCTGTGATGGTCAGTCGATCAGTCTTGCAGAGTGGTCGTCTGTCCAGGAATGCCTTGGGATTTTCGATACTGATTTTTGCAATGGCACACTTTTTCTGTGATCTTTCCAATCCTTCAAATTCTTCTAAATAATGTTATATGTATAATATGCTTCTAGGAACGTCTTCTCGCCACATTAAAACCACATTCTCTGCTGAACAGAGTGGAAGGGTGCAGTATCTGCAAAAATACAAAACTGAGAAAAGTGCTAGATACTCCTTCGCCTTAATGATGATTTTGCAGATACTGCAAATGTGACCCCCCTAAATACTCTTGGAAAGCATTGAAGAATCATTCTGAAACTGCAGTAACTTGTGTATTAGTGTTACACGAGCCCAGTAGGTGGCATGTCTCAGTTTCGAAAATTCTACAGATACTGCAGTTTTCCATTTTAGGGCAGAAGTGCTCTGTGTACGATTCACTTCAAGACCCAGTGTACGGGAAACGGTGGAATGCTTTGTTTCCCTGACTGTTCTTGTATCGCATTGTACAACACTGCTTTTGCAATGTCATTTCTTCTGTCGTGAACACTTTTTTTTTTTTTTTTTTTTTTAATAATTTAGCTGCGATTCCCAGGGATGAAATTTATTTTATGGCATCCACTACCTGAAAAAGGGTTAAATTTGTCGAAACTGACCGAAGTTTTAGATCAGGTCTGAAATAATCGCCTATTATGTATTGACAAAATTTGAGAGAACGTTCTTGATGTCATTCATATCACTAGGTCTATTTTAATTCAAACAATCTTAAACAAAAAAAAAGGAAAGAAACTCTAGTCTTCACATTTGCTTCTATGTCATCTTTCCTTATTTTTTTCCATCGTAATTCGTCCCTAGTTTGACGAACCGGCGTAGTAGGCCATTTTTCCCCATTCTGAGAAAATAGGCTTCAGAGATTTTGACATTACTGAGAGCCGCTAATTGGCTCATCTTTTGAGGAAATTTGGTTGCAAAATGTGACAACGCAGACGGCTGAAATTTTGATATACTATAGATGATCAAAAACTGAGATATTTTGGCTGGAAAACTCAAAAACTTAAAAAATGCGCCGAAGTTTCCTCGGCGCAATCGAGTTTTCTGTACAGCCGCTACAGCATATAATCGAGGCCACCGAATTAGATTTATCTTTCGGTGGTCTCGGTATAATGTTGTATGAGCCGCGGCCCATGAAACTTTAACGACGGCCCGGTGGTGGCCTATCCTATATCGTTGGATTATGGCTAACTTTAACCTTAAGTAAAATAAAAAAAAAACTACTGAGGCTAGAGGGCTGCAATTTGGTATGCTTGATGATTGGAGGGTGGATGATCGACATACCAATTTGCAGCCCTCTAGCCTCAGTAGTTTTTAAGATCTGAGGCCGGATAGAATAAAGAGCGGACGGACAAACAAAGTCGGCACAACAGGTTTCTTTTACAGAAAACTAAAAATGGGATACCAGTTCGTCAAAACAAGAGCGATTTATCTCTTTCCAAGTTACTGTGGAAATCTACTATTCATTTTTTCTCGTACTCATTCTGTCCTTCTTTGATGGCAATTAATTCTACCCGTCAGTACACGCGGACTTCCTCTGCCTCCCAGTAATTGTTTATGATTTCCTAACGCAGCTGTGTCTGGATAACTCACCATATCGAATTATCAGTGGGTGTGGCTTCGTGACCAGGCTAATTATATCACACCTCTCTTCGGATGAGCTAGATTATTCTATCACTGTTTTTTTTTATCTTCGGTGCTTTTATTCTGATTGCACGAGTTTTTATCCTGTTTGTTTGCGTGAATGTTTCCTTAAACTATTTTGTGCCATGATCCATTTAACAAAAAGGAAAAGAAGTTGCGTCATAATTTATCTGAATTCCATGAGCAGAGAGAGAGAGAGAGAGAGAGAGAGAGAGAGAGAGAGAGAGAAGAATGAAATTCCAAGTAGAGTTTATAATAGCATGTCCTTAACCTATTTCCTGCCTTGATACAGTTAAAGAAGACATGGACTTGGTCATAATTTTTATGATATTCATGAATGATTTATATCTAGGCTTCAGAGAGAGAGAGAGAGAGAGAGAGAGAAGATGAAATTTCAAGTAGAGTTTATTTATAATAGGAGGTCCTTGAACCAATTTGTGCCTTGATGCAGTCAAAAAAAAAAAAAGAAAATTAAGTTGCTCATAATTTTGCTGATTCCCGTGACCAATTTACATATAGCCCAGAGAGAGAGAGAGAGAGAGAGAGAGAGAGAGAGAGAGAGAGAGAGAGAGAGAGAGAGAGAGAATAAAATTTCAAGTAGATTTTATTTATAATAGCAAGTCTAAGGTTACACAAAGGGTTCTGCACCTGCGGGTCGAAGAGATCTCTGAAATTTGTGACAGCAAAATTTCGCTGCTTACACCTGGTTGGTTCTAAAGAATATTAAAGAGTATTCTGAGGGCATTTGACTTTACTTTATTGACAAATTCTTCTTCGCTGGTATTGTCAACAGAGAGAGAGAGAGAGAGAGAGAGAGAGAGAGAGAGAGAGAGAGAGAATTCCGCCAGCAATGCAGAAAGTGAATGATAAAAAAAAAAAAAGATTATTCTGAGCGCATTTGACTTAACTATATTGACAAATTCCTCTTCGCTTTTGTTTTCAACAGTAAGTAGAAGATGAGAGAGAGAGAGAGAGAGAGAGAGAGAGAGAGAGAGAGAGAGACAGAGAGAGACTCAGATGCAGAAAGTGAACAATACAACTCAGATTTTTATTTCCACTTTTTTCACTCACTCAGCTTGACTTAGAGCCCTTTCTCTCTCTCTCTCTCTCTCTCTCTCTCTCTCTCTCTCTCTCTCTCTCTCTCTCTCTCTCTCTCTCTCTCTCTCATTTACATTAAGAACAACAAGGGCAAGTATGTTCTACTAAATATTTTCTCGTCCTAGTTACAGCGACTCGCTGACGTGAGAGAGAGAGAGAGAGAGAGAGAGAGAGAGAGAGAGAGAGAGAGAGAGAGAGAGAGAGCTTCTAACAATGCAGAAAGAGAATTATATAAATCAGATTTTTATTTCCACTCTCTTTGTCACTCACTCAGCTCTCTCTCTCTCTCTCTCTCTCTCTCTCTCTCTCTCTCTCTCTCTCTCTCTCTCTCTCTCTGAGTTTTTACTTCAAGAACAACGGGAGCAAGTATGTCCTACCAAATA
The DNA here is from genome assembly GCF_040412425.1 of Macrobrachium rosenbergii. Taxonomy (NCBI): domain Eukaryota; kingdom Metazoa; phylum Arthropoda; class Malacostraca; order Decapoda; family Palaemonidae; genus Macrobrachium; species Macrobrachium rosenbergii. The sequence goes on along the minus strand of NC_089792.1, from coordinate 4,263,088 downwards.
TTTTCCCGTTTTAGTTACAGCTATTTGCTGTCGTATATCTCAAGGAAAAGTCGTTCCCGTGAAAGATTTGGATCAGTATATTTCTGAGGAAATAATTTCCGAGGAAATAATTTCTGTCTTAAGAACGACGATCACAACGAGATGGAACAGTGTGATGCCCTTGCAAAATATTAAAAAGGTTTAAGTTTTATAAGAAAAAAACCGCTATGAGTACGGTAAACTTGAATTTATTTTTAGTGTTTGTCTCCCTAAGTAATAATAATAATAATAATAATAATAATAATAATAATAATAATAATAATAATAATAATATCATGCTACTGTGAGTATTTTATTATTATTATTATTATTATTATTATTATGATGATGATGATGATGATGATGATGATGCAATAATAATAATAATAATAATAATAATAATAATAATAATAATAATAATAATAATAATAATAATAATAATAATAATAGCATGAGTCTTGACAAATCCACAGTTGTATTTGAGTACATATATATTTAGAAATAAATCTGTACAGAGAGCTTTCGGGAATCTGTTTAATTCCCCTTTTCAGCTCTTATTACACAACTTTCACCTGTTACTTGTGATCGTATAATATAAATATCTATTAGTTTTATGCACACACACACACATATATATATAACTCCACCGTGTGAATGGCCCAGAGAAACACGAAGACAAAGCATGATTGCACACTGAATATCTTAAAATCTGTTTGTACTATATCTGGGCAAAATTCCACACACGCAGAACAATCTACCTGCAAACTTGTTTTTCCCCGCTCGTTTGTTTCCGTCAGTTTTCAGTTGGCCAGTTTATATTTTTATTCTAAAGTCTCCTTTAGACCTCCCCGTTCCTATTTGTGGCCGAGAATTCAAGGTTATAACGGGGTCGTTCCTTAATTGAATTATTTCTCGTCTACCTTTGCTTTTTGAAGAAATAGAATACGTAGGGGGTTGGTGCCGTCAGTGCACCTCATGCAGTGCACTGTTGGCATTACTTAGGGTTCTTCGGCCCCTAACTGCAACCTCTTTCATTCCTTTTACTTCATCACCATTCATATTCTTTTTCTTCCATCTTACTTTCCTCAACCCTCTCCTAACAATTGATTCATAGTGCAACTGCGAGGTTTTCCTCCCGTTACACTTTTCAAACCTTTTACTGTCCATTTCCGTTTCATTGCCGAATGACCTCATAGGTCCCAGTGCTTGGCCTCTGGCCAAAATTCTATATTCATTTCAGTTCAATTCAATTCGAAGAAACAGAGGGAGGGAGGGCCTGTTTGGGCCAGGAAATGGTGAAGACTTTATACAGATTCCTCGGAGGCAATATTTTAATTTTCTTTTTCTCTTTTTTTTGTTTCCTGAACGAGATCTCCCTTTGTGATGAAGGTCGAAACGCATCCGGGTTAAAAAGGAGAACCGTTACCTTCAACTGTTTATTGTCGTTTGCTGTTTACTGTTGTATCTGAAGGCTCTACGTACAATATTCCCCCGTGTGGACCTGGCATATGCCACGGTCGTAAAGGGAATGTATCATAATATATTTCTGCAGCAAACAGAATCACGTTACACCTACGCATTCCTTGACTTCTTTGATGGTTCGAATCACCTACATCCCGTAAGGGGTTAGTGCTGTCAATGCACTTCACAGGGTGTACTGTAGGCATTATTGAAGGTTCTTTGCAGCGTCCCTTCCTTAGGCCCCCTAGCTGCAACCCCTTTCGTTCCCTTTACTGTACCCCCATTCATATCTGTCTTCCATCATGCAAATTGCAACTGCAAAAGGTTTTCTTCCTGTTACACCTTTCAAACCTACCTGCTCCCAATTTCCCTTTCCAGCGATGAATGACCTCATAGGTCCCAGTGCTTGGCCTCTGGCCTAAATTCTATATTCCATTCCATTCCGAATCACCTACCTGCCTTTCCAGAATAACTGTAGAAGCAAAGCAGTTTGTAAAGGAATGAAAATGGCTTTTCTAGAATTGCGATAAGTATGAAGTATAGAGCAATAAGGAAATGAATTAAACGTCAGATTTTATATTCCAAAGGAGATATTATTATTATTATTATTATTAAGAAGAAGAAGATGAACCCCTGTTCATATAGAACAAGCTCACAGGGGCCATTGACTTGAAATTCAGGCTTCCAAAGAATATGATGGTGTCCATTGGAAAGAAGTTCCAGAAGATGACAGAAAAGAAGTTCCAGAAGATAACAGAAAAGAAGTTCCAGAAGATGACAGAAAAGAAGTTCCAGAAGATGACAGAAAAGAATTTATAGAAGATAATAGGAAAGAATCATCAAAGCGAATAACTATAATCCTTTATCAAAACTGTCGGGAAAGTTGACGTGCTTGCGTGTCGGTGGTAAAAAGTGGAATCACTATCTAGCTGCAGTGAATGACGTAACGTTCCGATATTTTAGAAAGAAATCCACAACAAACGGAGGAAGTAGCGCCGTCGGTGCACCTCACGCGGTGCATTGTAGGCATTATTTAAGTTTCCTTGCAGCGTCCCTTCGGCCTCTAGCTGCAACCAATTTCACATTGCCTCTTTTTCCATTTTACTTTCCTAAATCCTCTCCTGGCAATTGATTCATATTGCAACTGAGAGAGTTTCCTCCTGTTACACCTTTCAAACCTTTTACTACCAATTTCCCTTTCAGCGTTGAATGCCCTCATAGCTCCCAGTGCATGGCTCTTGGCCTAAATTATATATTTCATCCCGTTCCAACGAAGAAATGAGGCGTTTTAATAGGCCAGACCTCTTCCTAAATTGCCTGTCACAGACGTAAAATACAATTTTGATTTTATTTTATATTCCATGCCCGGGTACTTCCAGGAAGTGCCAAGTGATCTCACAAATTCGTGAAAGCGAGGCGTCTCGGATTTTGTGAAGAGAAAGGTTTATGTCGCGTTCTACAGAAGAAATAAAAGTTCTATTTGAGACAGCAGGTAGCTAATGGTTGGCTATATACTTTATGCTGTTTATGAAGCCAAAATGTCTTTAGATTATATAAAACGTAGGCTTATGGAAAGGATTGTTTTCTCTAATAAGTTATTTAGCCGAAAGAAATTAGCCTTTCTATGTTACTGAAATTTGGGTGCTATGCGATTCAGATATATAACATTGTTTTTTTGCTTTTAGTTTTCTGTAAAAGAAAACTGTTGTGCCGGCTTTGTCTGTCCGTCCGCACTGTATTCTGCCGGCACTTTTTTCTTCTGTCCCCACTTTTTCTGTCCGCCCTCAGATGTTAAAAACTACTAAGGCTAGAAGGCTACAAATTAGTATGTTTATCACCCACCCTTCAATCATCAATCATACCAAATTGCAGCCCTCTAGCCCCAGTAGCTTTTATTTTATTTAAGGTTAAAATAAACCATAATCGTGCTTCTGGCAACTATATAAGATAGGCCACCACCGGCTCATGTAGCATTATACCGAGACCACCGAAAGATAGATCTGCTTTCGGTGGCCTTGATTATAGGCTGTAGCAGCTGTATAGAAAACTCGATTGCGCAGAAGAAACGTCGGCGCATTTTTTACTTCTTTCAATCAGTCTCAGAGTTTGGGAACAGTTTATAACATTATAAGTGACGGGATAATCATAGTGTACGTGAGTTTTCATCTTTTTTTTTTATGAAAATTTCACTTAAAATGGACGATATCAGCGCAGCCGCAGTGCATAGTAGAATTTTACATTCTGTTTCTCTAAAAATGAGATCTGTAATTTCTTCCTACTTCATTTTTTTTTTTTTGGACGCCTTTTCTCTGTTGCAAAAAGTGAGGTCACAGAAATCTGTACTGCTAAGTATGTTACTCAAAGAATCGTTGGCCATAGAGGCAAATTATAGGTTTGAAAATATAGGTATATTTATTTGTTTATTTATTTAAATATTTATTTATTTATATTGCTTGCTCCTATCGTACAAATTATTCTGTATTACATTTTACAATTGACTCTTCATTCTGAAGATTCTGGTTTCAATCTTCGCAACAGTATTACAGCCCCGATGACCTAATTATAGGGATGAAAACTGTGAGAGAGACCTTACCTTACAGACCTTACAATTCGTTCGGGTTGCCCCAGGTCCCTCAGTGTGAGGCGCCTTTGATGTCTACCAGAGAGTTGCTAACGCATCTTCCGGTATATTTTGCATCTTCCAGTCTTGGATGGTCTGGGATGCATCTTAGATATTTGTCGAGCTTATTCTTAAACACATCTACGCTCACTCCTGTTATGTTCCTCAGATGAATAGACGCTGCATTATCGATGCTGGTGCGTGGTGGATTAATGTCCTGTGTGCTTTCCTTAATTTTCCTGGTATAGTTTTTGGCACTATTAATCTACCTCTGCTTGCTCTTTTGATAATTTTAGTTCCATGATATTTTCGGTAATTCCTTCTATCTGTTTCCATGCTTGAATTACCATGTAGCGTTCTCTTCTCCTTTCAAGACTATATAAATTTAAGAATTGTAGTCTTTCCCAGTAGTCAAGGTCCTTAACTTCTTCTATTCTAGCTGTAAATGACCTTTGTACACTCTCTATTTGCGCAATATCCTTTTGGTAGTGTGGGTACCATATTATATTGCAATATTCAAGTGGACTACGTACGTACGTTTTATAAAAGCATAATCATGTGTTCAGCTTTTCTTGTTTTGAAGTGCCGAACAACATTCCCATTTTTGCTTTGCACTTTGCCAATAGAATTGCTATTTGATCATTGCATAACATATTCTATTCAACATCACACCAAGGTCTTTAACTGCTTCCTTGTTTGTGATTGTCTCATTATTAGGTCCTTTATATGCATATAGCATTCCTACTTTATCACCATAGTTCATTGATTCAAATTTATCAGAGTTAAATACCATCCTATTTATCTCTGCCCATTTATATATTTTATTTAGGTCTCTTTGTAGCGAGTTCCTATCTTCATCACAAGCAATTTCTCTACTTATTCTTGTGTCATCTGCGAAACTTCTTACTACTGAGTCCTTAACATTACTGTCTATGTCTGCAATCATAATCACAAACAGCAATGCAGCTAACACCGTACCCTGTGGTACACCGGATATTACCGTAGCTTCATCCGATTTCTCATCGTTTGCAATCACTATCTGTTTTCTGTTTTGCAAAAATTCTTTTATCCATCTTCCTACTTTGTCAACAATGTTATGTTTTCTAATTTTTTTCGCTAATATATTATGATCTACCTTGTCAAAAGCTTTTGCGAAGTCTAGGTAAACCACATCTGTATCTTTTTCATTTATCATATTTTTATATATGCTTTCATGGTGGACTAACAGTTGGGTTTGTGTACTTTTTCCGGGTACAAAACCATGTTGTCTATATTGAACAATCTATTTTTCATTAAATGTTTCATTATATTTTTTTATTACCCTTTCATATACTTTCATAATATGAGATGTCAGACTCACAGGCCTATAATTACTTGCCTCTAGTCTTGAACCACTTTTGAAAGTAGGAGTAATATATGCTAATTTATGCTCGTCATAAATCTTGCCTGTATCTATACTTTGTCTTAATAATATTGCTAGCGGCTTTGCGATTGAATGAACCACTTTCTTTAACAATATGACAGGTACTCCATCTGGTCCTGCTGCTGATCCATTTTTAATTTCATTAATAGCCTGCACAATATCGGCTTCTGTAATATCTATATCTGATAAGTATTCAGTATTTTCATCTCTTATTTCTGTATCATTATCTTCATTTTCAATTCTAGGTGTAAATTCACTCTTATATCTTTCTGCTAATATGTTACATATTTCCTTTTTTCATTCGTTAATCGCCCTTCAATTCTTAGAGGGCCTATTTCTACTCTTATTTTATTCATCTTTTTGCATATGAATAAAAATTTTAGGGTTTTGCTTGATATTTTGTAGTGTCATTTCTTCTAGGTTCCCTTTTTCATTTTCTTTTGATTGTATAATCTTTTGTTCTGCATTTTCTATCTTACTTTTTAGTTCCATCACTTTCCATGCATTCTTTTCTTTTTGCAAGAGCTTTTTTCCACTTTCTAATTTTCTGGAACAAGATCCTTCTGTCTCTTGGAATTCGTGACTGATGATTACTTTTTTCTTCGGTATATATTTTTCCACTATTTCCTCTAATATTTTATATAATATATCGGTATTTACCTGTATATCATCACTTACAAATATATTTTCTCATTCTTTGTTTAATTCTTCATTTATTTTTGACCAATTTATATTCTTACTATAGAAATTGTATTTTCCATATCCTTCCCATTTTTTCGTTTCTTGCTTTTCTCTGTTTTCACATGTTCTGGAACGGACTGTTAGTTCTATGACATTATGGTCCGAAATACTCGTGTTATATACTATTATTTCTTTAACATAGTTCACCTCGTTCACAAATACTAGATCTAAAATATTATCCTTTCTTGTTGGTAGGTGATTTATTTGCTGAATGTTATGTTCTAGTAGCATATCTAATAGCTTTTCAAATTGCCTCTTATCTTCTGCACTACTATTGCTCTCTTTTTATATGTATAAATACAACCACAGTCTCTTATTCGTTCTTTCCATTCTACAAAAGGAAAGTTAAAGTCTCCAGTTAGGAGTATAGTCCAGTCCTTGTGATTTCTACATATTTCATCCAATTTTTCAATTATTATGTCAAACTCTTTAGTATTAGGGGTCTATATATTACAATGTTCACTAATTTTTCATATTCAAATTCTACCGCTATTAATTCACATTCTGTGTTACTATATTTCTCACAGATTTTTCCTTGATTGGCATCTCTCCCATATATCGCGGTTCCCCCTTGATTTCTATTTTTCTATCTGATCTATAAGTTTGGAAACCCTTTATCTGGTCATCATTACCAGTCTCTTGGGAATACCAGGTTTCACTTATATTCAATATTTCTATTTTTCATTTTGGGTTAGTTCTTCTAAGAACTCTATCTTTCTTTTGAGTTACTCGAAACTAAACCCTGCGCGTTCATCACTATGATGGTTTGCGTATTATCTCCATAATCTAATATGGGTAATAATAAGGATTTTCCCATGTCTCTTTCCTGTTCTGATATGTTGATCTTTTTTCATTTCCAGAAATTCGTACATTAAAAATCCAACTTTTCCATTATACTTGTTCTTCCAGCTTCATATTTATTCACTTTGTGCATAAACCTGCACTTATCTCCATATCTGCACCATCCCTTAGCATCATAGATACATTGCTTGTTCCTTGTGCTATATCTAGGTGCTGATGGCTCATATCGTGGTGCTGACATTTCATAATGTGTTGTTGGCTTGTTTTTTGCCTTCATCACATGATCTTTGTTCTTTTCTTTATTCGTTTCATTTTTACCTTGATTTTTTATATGTATTTGATTTTGATTTTGGTTTTTCATGGCTACAGGATGCATGTACCTACATTTCTTATTAAACCTACATCCATTTCCTTCTTTCCATTTTCTACATATTTTTGGATGTAGATAGCTGCATTCCTCTTCATAGCCATCTAGATATGCACATTTTTGCCATATATCTCATAATTGTGACATATCTTGGGATGTTTGTAATAACATCTTTCACCAAACCTGCAATTCCCTCTTTTTCAAAAGGGTGCATACTGTGTCTTTCTTTTCTTTTTTTTTCTTGTTCTTTCCCATCAGTATGGAGATCCGGGTACAACCTCTTTGGGATTTTATTTTGATTTATCATGTCATAATTTATTTCTTCATAAGTATGTTGCTGTATTGCCTCATATGTAGAATCTATGAGTTTCTCTGCATCCATACTATTATCCTGTTCTTTGTTTTCATTAATCTTTTCCTCTCTTCAGTCTTATTTTCTTCTTTTCTATTTTCCTCTTCTTCCTCTTCTTCATCCTCTTCATCTTCTTCATCCTCCACAATCTGTACATTAAGTCTTGATTTAATGACCTTGTCTATCCATACTAGACATGTTGAGCAAAATATTTTTGTGTCCTTATTTCTATTTTGCTCAACTTCAGCACATGAAGGGTGTGTCGGTACGTGGCAACATAGCATTTCCTAATCAGGTTTTGTGGATTTACAATGCTATACCACACTCTACATAGTTTACATGCTTTAGGCATCCGTTTGCCTATTGCATCAATCAATATATTCACTAATTCCACCGTACTTATTTTCTTTGATGGGATGTGTTGATTTTTGTATATTTTCTTTATAAGTCTTTTGATAACCTGAACTTTCATTGGTATCCCTTCTATTATTTTCATTATATTTTCAGCAGATTTGCTCCAATTTGAAGGATCGTATCCTTTCAATATGTCTGTGAATGATTTCACATCTTTTGGTCAATGTTGCAATTTATCTCCACGATCAGCAGACCAAGTTCCCTTCCTGCCAATTCATCATATTGAATATCTCCTATGCATGCAAGATTTCTCCACCTTTTGCCACTATTGGTTGACTCCTCCATGATTTTCAGAATTTATTAATTCACTCGTACACAACTTATTAGACGGTTTATCACTCTAATCTGATATTAAGCTAATCACCGATAGTTCACGAACACTTTTAGCTATATTTCATTCGCTAATTGTATGTAAGACGCGTATTATCGGGTAGATTATCCAGACCATGAATGATTACGTCTCACCGAGAGAATGTCACATCACAGAGAGAGAGAGAGAGAGAGAGAGATAAAAGGCTATCAGAAAACGACTTAGCGTATTGCTTAAAGTGGAACGTGAACTGAATGGGTTTAAATCCGATGGCCGTTTGTTCTCTCTCTCTCTACAAATTCCTTCACAAACCCTCCGTCCGGAGGCTCTCTTCCTCCTCCTCCTCCTCCTCCTCCTCCTCCTCCTCTTCTTCTTCTTCTTCTTCTTCTTCTTCTTCTTCTTCTTCTTCTTCTTCTTCTTCTTCTCCTCCTCCTCCTCCTCCTCCTCCTCCTCCTCCTCCTCCTCCTCCTCCTCCTCCTCCTCTTCTTCTCTTCTTCTTCTTTTTCGTCTTTCTTCTTCTCAACCTACCCCCTTCCTCCTCCTCCCGCTCTTCTTCTTCTTCTTCTTCTTCTTCTTCTCTCTACTTTTTCTCCTCCTCCTCTTCCTCCTCCTCCTCCTCCTTCTCCTCCTCCTCTTCTTCTTCTTCTTCTTCTTCTTCTTCTTCTTCTTCTTCTTCTTCTTCTTCTTCTTCTTCCCAAACTCAATTAGATTCAACTACTACCATCATCAGTTTCCTCCGTTCCTATTGGCGATGACAGTTCTTCTGATGAAGAAGTTATTGATCACGTTGAGAGAGAGAGAGAGAGAGAGAGAGAGAGAGAGAGAGAGAGAGAGAGAGAGAGTTGAAGGAACCTTTTGAAGGAATAAAACAGTGTGCCCGCTTTCTTTGATGTTTATTATGGACGAAAATACGTTTGTTTTGCTTCTTCTTCTCTTTTTTAAACCCAAATTAAAACGCGTATATTATCCTGTGCAAAGTGTTGTGCGTTTTCCCCTCCAAGTCTTTTGTTTATTCGTCCCTTTTTTTGTTTTCCACTTTTATTTCTTTTCTCTATCTCTCTCCTTTTATTTTGATGTTGGTTTCCATAGCAGGAGAGGTGATGTCTATGTGAGATTTATGTCAGTTACTTTTAAATCTGTTATTACATCAATATACATTTGTAATGGATAGTTATGTATGTATGTACTGTATATATATATATATATATATATATATATATATATATATATATATATATATATATATATATATAAAGTAAATAAATGAACTCAAATGGAGGACATACACACAAATACGAACTCAAAATACAGTATTAATATACATATACATATATATATACATATATATGTATAATACATTTATTTGTGCATGTATGTTTATACGTGTGAACCCATGTGTCTGTGCCTTTATTTATACATATTAGTACAATTACCTTTGATAATGTTTATTTATTCTCCTTTCCCTGGCGCCCTTTGTCGATTGCTGTTGTGAGTCATTGTGCTGTCATTTGCCAAATTATATTCACACTGAGAGTGAATTGCAATTAGCCGATGTCTGTATATTAATTAGAGGCTTTTGTGGGGAAACAGAGACAGAGTCCAAAATTGAAGGACGACCGAAAGTTGGATCGCTTTGGAAGTTTTGGTCCTCAATGTAAGTTTCCCGTAGGGGGTTGGTGCTGTAGGCATTACCTAAGGTTCTTTGCAGCGTCCCTTCGGCCCCTAGCTGCAACCCCTTTCATTCCTTTTACTTATACCTCCTCATATTCTCTTTCTTCCACCTTACTTTCCATCCTCTCCAAACAGTTGTTTCATAGTACAACTGCTTTGAGGTTTTCCTCCTGTTACGCCTTTTAAACCTTTTTATTCTCAGTTTCCCTTTCAGCGCTGAATGACCTCGTAGGTCCCAGCGTAGCTTGACCTTTGGCCTCAATATAAATTGTTCTATTGAGGTTCTCTGCTGTACAGATCTATGTACAGCATCTCGGTTTCTGTGGCACTGAAGAGCTGTGGCACTTTGTCCAATGTAAATGTGTTTGAGGCATTTGTAGTTCCCTGATGAACATCTACATATATATACGAATTTTTATCACATCACCGTGACATTCTATATACAAACATTAAGCTGCAAATGTTTTAATATCCAATTCACGCTACTTCGGGAATATCACCGATGGGGAATTATAAGTTATAAATGGATTGATTGGTGCCTAAGTGACTCGAACATCCGACAGTACTCGCCAACGACTTCCAGTCGACGCCTGTACATTGTTGATCATCTGTCCCTTATCTGTTGAGAATAACACAAATCTTCTTTATCAGGGTGAAATCAGGTTAGGGCTGCGGATGATTCTAAGGGGCACAATTTTTAGGGGTCTCAAGGACAACCTTTCTTTCAGATCATTTGAGTATTTCTGATTTTTTGAAATTCACACAAATAATAATGATGTGATTCTTATCATTTATCACGTGGCTGGCAGCTGAGAGAAGTGCCATTCATTTGCAGTTTTAAAATTCCTTCAGCAAGTACTGGTTTACCACTACTATTTAAGAAAATTCAAGGTAAATATATGGAAATAAGGACATAAGTAGTTCTTTCTCGATCTGTTAACTTTCTTGTATCTTGCTTATTCATCATATTAACCGTTATTATATACAGTTCCTCCTCTCTCTCCGTCCCTCTCGAACGATCTGTGCTGTGTCTGTTAAGAGGTGTCTGGTATTAATAGCCCTTTCTCCTGTTTCTAAATATGGGAAGGCGCATTGATCCGTTCTTCCGAGAAGCATGATCATGAAGATTAAGGCGACATCTCCGTGTTTGGTCAGAGATGAAAGCTTCAGTGGATTGCAAAATAAATGCGTTAATAATGTTCCCGTTTTCTGTTCGTTTATCGTTTTCTGTTGGCACTCATTTTTTGCATGCGATCATTTTTTCAGTTCCACGAGGGTGACACACGTTTGATACTTATTGAGTGGTCAGAATATGCAAACAAACTAGCATTACTTTCCGTTTATTACTCCAACGTATTATTCTTTTATTTTCATACCCTTAAAACAAATATGTCTTCAGGTACTTTCGATTAATTTTTCTAAATCAAGTTATGGTCTTTGACTTGTTGTATTATAGGGTAATAATGTTTGTGGTGGGACAGATGAAGGCCTAGGAGATTCGGTTTCAATCAAAACCTTATATACGATTCTTCTGGATATCTGTAAATGAAATCTCTGAACAGTTTAAAAAAGAAAAGGTTAGGATATATACTGGCACTGTCTACATCACTTTTTCCTGACCGTATATGCGTTCGTAATGCATCACTGTTTTAATGAAGCTGGATGTTTCATGATGGCCCACTGAGTTTCGTTTTATCTAGAACATTTTGACACACCAATGGTTCCATAACCATCAAAAACGCTGTACTGAAGAAGGCCAAGTGTTTGTCTGGGTTGTGGATCCTAGGTATGGTGTTTGGGGTATCCTAGGCTATTCTGGGGATTTCAAAGTGAGAAATAGTCTGGTGGAATTAAAATTAGGTTAGTTCAGGGTAGTTCATCATTTTGTGTTCCAGAAGATTTGCTACAACGACAAACATCCTGTGCACTCATCTTTACTTGACCTAGCTGTTTTTGCTTGCAACGCAAAGCAGGCCACTGCTGCAAACAGCCTGACTTTATCTAGCACCAGCTTTGATACTCCCCGTAGGGAGGTAGTGCCGTCAGTGCACCTCACGGGGTGCACTGTAGGCATTACTTAAGCTTTTTTGCAGCGTCCCTTCGGCCCTTAGCTGCAACCCCTTTTATTCCTTTTACTGTACCTCCATTCATATTATCTTTTGTCCATCTTGCTATCCACCCTCTCCTAAGAATTATTTCGTGGTGCAACTGCGAGGTTTTCCTTCCAATACACCTTTCAAACCCAATTTACGTTCAATTTCCCTTTCAGCGCTGAATGACCTCATAGGTCCCAGTGCTTGGCCTTTGGCCTAAACTCTATGATGCAGTTCAATCCAGCTTTCATACTACTCAGTTTGCCAGGAGTCTTATCTCGGCTACAACTAAAATGTGGAATAGTTTGCCAGTTACAGTTGTGGAATCTTCTTCAGCTCTCCAAATATTTAACCTAGGAGCGAATTCGTTCCTGCTCTCTTCTGCTTCTGCCGACTTCTCCTGAATTTCGGGAGTATGAGTTTTATTTTCTATTTCCTCATACTTGATTATTTATCACCTTTTCATTTAACTTAATTATTTATCACCTTTTCATATAACTTTTTCCCTCTCTGCAGGTTGGTTTCTCTTTGGAACCCTTATGGGTTTATAGTCTGTTGACTCTGTCCATAAAGGTTTTCAGCTGAATATTTAAATAAGAAAGAAAGAAAGATAAAGAAAACTAGACAGTCAAGATAGAATAGTTTTGGGGTCATATGCCAAGCCACAAAAATGCCATAGTATGTTGACTTGGTCCATGAGGGTTTTCACTGAATTATTATTATTATTATTATTATTATTATTATTATTATTATTATTATTATTATTATTATTATTATTATTCAGAAGATGAACCCTATTCATATGGAACAAGCCCACCACAGGGGCCACTGACTTGAAATTCAAGCTTCCAAAGAATATGGTGCTCATTAGGAAGTAAGAGAAGGTAAAGGGAAATACAGAAAGAAGAGATCTCACTTATTAAAAAGAAAAAATAAATTAATAGATTAATGAATAGATAAAAAATGTATTAAAATGCAAGGAGAATAGCATTAGGTTAGTCATACATTGCATCTTCGCTTGAACTTTTCAAGTTCCAAGTGCACACGATTGAAGATTTAACATTTTTTAAAGTTCCAATTGCATAATTGAGGATTTCAAAAAAAAAAGAAAGAAAGATTAAGAAAACCAGAGAGTCAAGATAGAATAGTTTTGGGGGCATATGCCAAGTCACAAAAACACTGTAGTCTATTGACTCTGTCCACAAGGTTTTTCAGCAGAAGATTTCAAAAGAGGAAGAAAGAAAGATTAAGAAAACTAGACAATGAAGACGGAATAGTTTTGGGGTCATATGCCAAGGCACAAAAATGCAGACGTGAAAGGGAGGAGATGAGAAGCAGCTGTCGGGGCATCAGAGGGTACGGACTGCAGACGCAGCACCTGAAATAACTCTTTTATAGGCTGACCCCATAACGTCTCCTCGTCTTGCCCGGATGGATGCTGCTGTCTTGACAGTTTACAGAGAAGAAGAAGAAGAAGCGCAGTTTAGTTTTCTCTTCCTTATTTCGCTTTTTAGTTTCCTGTAAAAGGAAACTATTGTGCCGGCTTTGTCTGTCCGTCCGCACTTTATTCTGTCCGCACTTTGTTCTGTCCGCACTTTTTTCTGTCCTCACTTTTTCTGTCCGCCCTCAGATCTTGAAAACTACTGAGACTAGAGGGCTGCAAATTGGTATGGTGATCATCCACCCTCCAGTCATCAAACATATCAAATTACAGCCCTCTAGCCTCAGAAGTTTTTATTGCATTCAAGGTTAACGTTAGCCATAATCGTGCTTTTGGCAACGATAGGCCAGGCCACCACCAGGCCGTGGTTAAAGTTTGATGGACCGCGGCTCCTACAGCATTATACCGAGACCACCGAAAGATAGATCTGCTATCGGTGGCCTTGATTATATGCTGTAGCGGCTGTACAGAAAACTCGATTGCGCGGAAGAAACTTTCGCATTTTTTTTTTTTTTTACCTGCAGTTGGTTTCTGGGTTGGGTCAATTGGCATTCAGTGACAACCGTCAACACTCAGTTTTGTTGCCTCTTCATTGTTTATTTACAAGTTGTTTATTTCAGGGTTGGCTAAATTGGCATTCACTAAAAACTTGTCAGCCTAGAAATCTGTTTAACTTCTTCCACATTCTTAATGATAGCATTAAAGGATGACGAAGAATTTAAGCAGTGTGACAAGTAAAAAATGCGCCGAAGTTTCTTCTGCGCAATCGAGTTTTCTGTACAACCGCTACAGCGTATAATCAAGGCCACCGAAAATAGATCTATCTTTCGGTGGTCTCGGTATAATGCTGTATGAGCCGCGGCCCATGAAACTTTAACCACGGGCAGTGGTGGCCTATCCAATATCGTTGCCAGAAGCGCGATTATGGCTAACTTTAGCCTTAAAATAAAACAAAAACTGCTGAGGCCAGAGGGCTGCAATTTGGTATGTTTGATAATTGCAGGGTGGATGATCCAACATACAAATTTGCAGCCCTCTAGCCTCAGTAGCTTTAAAGATCTGAGGGCGGAGAGAAAAAAGTGCTAATAGAATAAAGTGCAGACGGACAGATAAAGCCGGCACAATAGTTTTCTTTTACAGAAAACTAAAAACTCGTGTGACGTAAAGAATATGGTTATCGTATGTGCTCCTTTCGTCACACATTTTGATTGAAGGCAATTATATTTTTTATCTTCACGTTTAACACGACCTCACAAAGCGCGTCAAAGCAATTAACACCAGGTGTTATCTGAACAGAACACACCTGAGTAAACCCAGCAGGTGAGAAGGTACTATAATTCTGTTATATAATCTATTAAGTGGGAGCCAGTACCCATTTTCTTTATTCGCGTTTACTGTATCACTATGCCAAACTAATTTTAAATAATATCAAGGCTAATACATGCGAATTTCTTAGACAAAATAGCACAGGAAATATTGTTCCTCTATCTACACGAAATTGCAGTAGTGACATTCACTATATTTTATCACTATCAGCAAGAACGTCATTGCCCATGACTTTGTAGTTTAGGAAAGTCTGTTTCCCTCTTAATTCTTGGCTGCGTTTACGAGCGTTGTCTCGTTTGTTTTTGCTCAGCGATCACAATGTTTTCTTTTTCCCTTCTCTCTCTCTCGCTCTGTTTTCTTTTTCCTTTCTCTCTCTCTCTCCCTCTATGTTTTCTTTTTCGCCTTCTTTTCTGTATCTCTCTCTCTCTCTCTCTCTCTCTCTCTTTTCTTTCTCTCTCTCTTCTTCTTTCTTTCTTTCTCTCTCTCTCTCTCTTTCTTTTCCCCTTGTTTCTTTTCTCTCTCTCTCTCTCTCTCTCTCTCTCTCTCTCTCTCTCTCTCTCTCTCTTCTCTCTCTCTCTCTTAAAGTCCCTCTTTTCTTTCCTCTCTCCTTTTCCCCCTATTCTTAAGAACTCCCCACCCCTAACTTAGTCTCAACTTAGTCGTCTTCTTTGCAATCATTGTCGTCAAATCCTTCCTCCCCGTTTTCGTGGCTCTCAATGTTCTTTTTGTTTTTTCCTCTCCCTGTTGGAATTTCGTCCGTCAGCACCGTTATTCCTTCTTTTTCTTTTGTTCCTGTTACCATTCTTTCCATTTCCTTTCTCGTCTTATTCCGTAAGCACTATACTTTCCTTTTGAATCCCGATGAGAAAAGTATGCTACAAACGTCGCGTGTTTCTGAAGGGGCGTAAAATATACGGGAACATGGGAATATACTGGGACTTGAAAATATACGGGGATGTGAAAATATACGGAGACATGAGAATATACAGTCTTAAAATATACCGGACGTGAAAATATACGGAGTATTAAAATATTTAGGGCCACGAAAATATACGATGTCATGAAAATATACGGAGACTGACAATATACGGGATCATGGAAATATATGGGGACATGAAAATATACGGGGCCATGAAAATATGCAGGACATTAAAATATACGGAGACATGAAAATATAGAGATGTAAAATATACGGGGACATGAAAATATACGGAGACATGAAAATATACGGAGACAAGAAAATACACAGAGATATGAAAGTATATTAGGATATGAAAATATACGGAGACATGAAAATATACGGAAGCATGAAAATATACGGGAACATGAAAATATACGGGGACGTGGAAATATTAGGTGGTATTAAAATATACGGCGACATGAAAAACCATTAAGAATATAAACGACGAGTTTTTTATCTGACAAAGTTTTTAATTACTGTAAACCTAACTTTTAATTTTGTGATAAATAACTAGTTTTGTGATAACAAGCAAACGAAAGTGATGAGCACATTATCGTAATTCTCAATGTTTAAAAAAAATACATCACATACGTTATCATAATTTACATTATTGTGATTTATCTGTTCGTCTAGGGTTCACTTGGCACAGTCCGGGCGTTCAAAAGGCTTTCACTAAACAAAGGAAATGTTTCTATGCAAACCAGAGTATAACTAACAAACAGGTAATTATAGCCCTTGAAAGGCCAAATGTCAGGTGAGGCTTTGACCCTCTCTCTCTCTCTCTCTCTCTCTCTCTCTCTCTCTCTCTCTCTCTCTATATATATATATATATATATATATATATATATATATATATATATATATACATATAATATATACGTTTTTTAAAGAAAAAATTATAGGCCAGGCCAAGCGTTAGGTACTGCTTTGATTCTCTCTCTCTCTCTCTCTCTCTCTCTCTCTCTCTCTCTCTCTCTCTCTCTCTCTCTCTCTCTCTCTCTATATCTATATATATATATATATATATGTATGTATATATATATATATATATATATATATATATATATATATATATATACATACTCTGTTTTTAAAGAAAAAATTATGAACCATCACAAGTGTTAGGTGCTGCTTTGATTCTCTCTCTCTCTCTCTCTCTCTCTCTCTCTCTCTCTCTCTCTCTCTCTCTCTCTCTCTCTCTCTCTCTCTCTCTCTCTGCAAAAGCAAAAAGTCCATCATTTCTATACGATTCTCTCTCTCTTTAAAGTGAGGCATGCCATATTTCCAGACAACCTATTTCAGCATACAGTATCTGCAACCAATAATGAGCTCAGATTTGCCATTTACTTCATTAAGATCGGTTCCTTAATGCACTTGCATTTAAATGTGACTGAGATTTTCATCTATTTATTTTTCAGTTTGTTAATTTATTTTTTCTTTTTAATAAGTGATCTCTTCTTTCTGTGTTTCCCATTATCTTCTGTTACTTATTTCTAATTACAAATTCTTTGGAAGCTTGAATTTCAAGTCAATGGCCCCTGTGGTGGGCTTGTTCCATATGAATAAGTTTCATCCTCTGAATAATAATAATAATAATAATAATAATAATAATAATAATAATAATAATAATAATAATATTAATGAAGCTTAATTTAAGTCACTGTCCCCTGTGGGCTTGTTCCATATAATCTTCAGCTTTTTAATAATAATGACAGTTTCCTTTGGAAGCTTGAATTCCATATGAATCAGTTAATCTCTCTGAATAATAATAATAATAATAATAATAATAATAATAATAATAATAATAATAATAATAATAATAATAATAATAATGATAATAATAATAAGTGAAAATTTCCCAGAACTCCCCAAATAATTGCAGGTATGGGCAGTGTCGTATAGATTTATCACCATAACTAATGATCCTTCAAGGAGCCCCGTCAGAGAACTTACGATTTCTCTCAAAGGTCTCTTCATTAATTTTCTTCTCTCCGTTTTTCACCAGGTTTGTATGAAATTGCACAGCTTCGCCATTTTCACACAGCAATTCTTTTAGATTCCAGTGAGAAGTTCGCCTCTTGTTTGTTTAATCTTTTAACTTGAATCAAATGATTTTACAAAATTTATATTAAAATTGTTTTTATTTCACATTACGAAAGTAGAAAATTCAATTAGAATCATACTAAGCAGTACAGATGTGTCACATTTCCACCACTCGACATTCCTGACAGTAAATGTTATAAACTTTGGCAAATGCTAAAAATCACGAACAGGTTGACGGCAAATCAACAACCGTAAGTGGAGAACGAACTTTGCCAAATGCTGGATAATCGTACGAAAGGCACTGGTTAGGGCTACTTATATGAGTCGTTGACTTGTATCCAACCTCTTTGTGATGTGTGGGCGATAAGTTAACAACGTGTTCATGAAATGTACTGCAGTTTAGAGGCACCCTCAATTTACTAATACGATTGGAACTTTAAGTTTCAAATCAACAGTTTACTTTTTACTTCACTGAAACAATCATTTAGATAAAAAAAAAAAAAATAAAATAAATAAATAAACCGCACATGATAATTTACAAGTTACGTAGACATATTGTAAACAGATCTCGAAGATGAGTCATATAAAATCAAATAGTTGATGTTAACTGTACAGCTAGTACTACATAAATTGCTACGGTATGAAATAATAATAATAATAATAATAATTAATAATAATAATAATTTCTGTATATTCGCATCAGCCTGCATTCTTTCAGAATAGGTCTAGCTATTAAGAGTATGGAAAACTCCTAGGCAACTCTCTCTTGTAGCCGCTGTAGAGGAACAGGCCTACCCGAGAAAAATGATAGAGGGAATTGTTAGCAGTTTATTCATCGCCACAGTGACCTTGACACAATATAAAATAAACGTCTAGGTTATTTTTTATCTTCGTTTTGTGATAATTGGCCTAAGTTATACAAAACAGAGGGCTGATTATGCAAACAGTAGGCCTACACATCAGTATTTAATGCTGCAGGGTGTAAATGTTGTAAGCCTCTTCAATTTACGTATACGCATATATTATGTATATATATATATATATATATATATATATATATATATATATATATATATATAAGGTCGAATTTACATGGTTTTTAGTCATATGGTCTAAAATTGTACAAATGGTAACACTTGAGTTCCTTGCATAAGAACACATCGTGTTGTTTAAATGCTATTTGCAAGGTTGCCAGGTCGATGTTTTTAAAGCCAAAAACCTCAAATCAGCCACTTTAGTAATGCTGCCATTTTTTCCACCCTTTGCGTGATATAACGTCAGCCTTATTTATATTTATATAGTCTCAATCGACAGGACAAAATAGTCCTTGTTCCTAACAAAAGAAGCTGGCAGAAATTCACTTGGAACAATTACAAATATGGCTGTTTTAAAAAAAAAAAGTTTGCCCTGGGCATAAATTTTCGACCTTTCCTACCCCGGATTGGTAATGCTGTCTTTTAATGGCCGAGGTCGAAAGAAACAGCTCTTTAACTCTTTTAAAATGTCGTGGCTAAGAATATGACGTGTGCGACAGCCGGTCAGTGGGATAGTGTCTGTAGAAGGACAAATGTCTGTTTTTTTTCTTGTGTTTTTCCTGTAATAGTTAAAATAACTCTGAACTGCGGTTGTAACGTATCTATTAAATATATTTAGTATTTGCTAGTGTTACAGTATCGAGAAAAGTTGTTATTTTTTCGGAGTTTTTTTTCTGGCTTCACGAAGTAACTTGAAAAGGTAAGTGCCGTTATAGTCTTTTTCGAATTTCAGTTATTCTTGAATATTTATCTGCATGTGTTAAGCCACATCGACTTGCAGGCTGTTGAGTAGGGATGATAGACCTATCCCCTGGGGTTTTGGTGTGATAGACCTATCCCAAAGTAATTCGTGGGTTTTGAAATGATAGGCCTATCCCAAAGCTTGTGGGTTTTGGTGTGATAGACCTATCCCAAAGTTTGTTGGGTTTTGTGAAATGATAGACCTATCCCAAAGTAATTGGTGGGTTTTGATATGATAGACCTATCCCAAAATAATTTGTGGGTTTTTGATAGACCTGACCGTTTGTGGGTTTTAGTGTCCTATCCCAAATTAATTCGTGGGTTTTGAAATGATAGGCCTATCCCAAAGTTTGTGGGTTTTGGTGTGATAGACCTATCCCAAAGTAATTGGTGGGTTTTGAAATGATAGGCCTATCCCAAAGTAATTGGTGGGTTTTGAAATGATAGGCCTATCCCAAAGTAATTGGTCGGTTTTGAAATGATAGACCTATCCCAAATTTTGGGTTTTGGTGATAGACCTATCCCAAAGTAATTGGTGGGTTTTGAAATGAAAGGCCTATCCCAAAGTAATTGGTCGGTTTTGAAATGATAGGCCTATCCCAAATTAATTGGTGGGTTTTGAAATGATAGACCTATCCCAAAGTAATTCATGAGTTGTAATATGATAGACTTATCCCAACGTAATTCATGAGTGATATGATAGGCCCATTCCAGCGTAATTCATGGGATTTGATATGATAGGCTTACCCCAAAGTAATTTATGTATTTTGATATGATAGACTTATCCCATAGTAATGTATGGATTTTGATATGATAGACTTATTCCATAGTAATTCGTGGATTTTGCCATGATAGACCTATCCCAAAGTAATTCATGGGGCTTGATTACTGGTGTACACCAATAAAAAGCGTAAATATTAGGTTATGTTTATAGAGTATTTGGGCAGGGTAAATGTGCCTGTAAAGGATAACAGCCAGACGAAGATAATGTTTATTAATATAATTTTATGTCCAAGCAATATAAAAGGTTGTACAGGTATATAATGTAGTACAGGTGAGATAATTTGATAAATTCACCGAGATAACGAGACGGTAAATTCTTATCCAAGGAGACTTTTCAGATTATCTCACCTGTACTGCATTATAAATATCCTTTTGTATATTTTTAAGCCAAAAAATCATATTAACCAACATTATCAGCCTGTCTCCTGTACATATATAATTTTGGCAATTTTAGGAATAGGCCTAAATTTGTGATCAAGTAATTTTATCTTGAGAGACACAAACCATATGTTTTAACGATTGCCAACCGTAGGCTATGTTTTTCGGTTTTTTTTTTTTTTTACTGATATCTTCAAGATACATGGTCTATGTATTTAGTCATTAATAATCTGAACCAATTTATGGTGAAGGTCACTCATAAACCAGCAAAAAATATATATAGCTTTCTTGATAGTTTGTGATTTTGATAAATTTAACCTAAATATCATATAGAAATCCTTGGATAACCCACTGAACTGACCCCTAGGCCTAATTATTGGGGGACTACCGTGGGGAAACCTGTTTTTTTTTTCAGTGGTGAAACAGGAAAACTAATGAAATTCTGGGATGCATACTAGACTAATATAGGGTGGAGAGATCCTGCTAAGGATACAATACACAGATGCATCCTAACCCTAACCTCAACCTAACCTAACCTGGCCCAGAGCTTGTTTTAAATTATAAAATGGAATACTGGGATCCATCTTACCTTGACCTAACATAGGAAGGTGGATCCTACCAGGCCTGGGGAACAGGAAGCCGTTGCCAAATCCTCTGACCTCCATTTAACCTACCTGAACTATTTTTGCATAATTTAATTTGTTGATAATGATCTTGTTCATGTAATCTAAGTGTTTATTTTGAAATGAGGAATGAGGCTAACTCCTTGTTACTACCACCTGGTTTTCACAAAGAGGAATTAGGGTCATGGATTTGCATTTTAATGTTATTTGCAAACTTACTGATGGACTTGTTTGGTCTTTTGCAACACAAGGTCAGTTTTTTTAGCCTTATTAAAGTAACCTGTCATGTTTGAAAGGGATTGCATTATTGAATTAATGGAGTAAAACTTAGAATAAGCTGTAATTTTTTAGGAAGCCTTTGTTATCCATCAAAATATCATACAACTTTTGAAGGTTTCCCTGTTTGCAACTGAAACTTCAGTAATATATTTTTTCAAGATTTTCCTATACTTTAAACTTCCACCCCAATTAATTGTTTTTTGTTTGAAACTTTGATTAGGCACACTGTGTAACTGAAGTTTAGCAAAGTTGACATTTTTGTTGATTAGGTTAGGTTAAGGGGCAGGTATTTTGCAGAAAAATGACTGTTGCGCCTCTCATTAGAAATGTCTAGTCAAACTTTCTGCATTTATTGTTGAGGTTGACCATTACTGTAAGTGAAAAACCTCTTTTAGTTTCCCATCCCCATTTTTCATGATATATTTAAAAATAAATTGGGATAATGGCATTTAAAATAGACTCAACCTCACCTAACCTAATTTAGGGCATTAAAGCCTACCTGCTTCCCCTTAACCTTACCTAAAAAGTGGACCAACCTCCACATCCTCTAATTGGCTGGATACCTCCCACCTCTTGAGCATTTGCCTAAGAGGCCTCCAGTGAACTCTGTACTCTCAAGATTTTATTTAACATCACCAAGAGTCACATAAAAACTAAGTTGGGCAAGTGGAATTTAGCGGGAAACACCATATTAGCCATTGTTGTGTTGTTAATACTTACACTCCTCTTGATAAGTGAGACCTTTCCGTTTACCTTTTGCATTTTGGATATCTGTGCACCAGTTTGTATAATCCATGAGACGTTTATCACGAGAAAAGTAAGATTTAAAGTTCTCGTTTATAGCAGACAGCCATTATTGAAGTTATAAGGTAATGATACAAAATGTATAGGCAGAGGAGCTTTTGCAAATACAATGTGAGAAGGAGTGGGTAGGAAAGGATTATGGACCATTCAGGTTTTTTTTTTTTTTTGTTGGTGGGTATGGTCATTTTATTTTTTGAGGTGTGCAATGTTTGGTTTGGTATACTAGGAGTGTGGGAGAGTTCAATATGGGAATGGTGGTAGTGCATTGAATATTTAGCTTTTATATATTTATAAATTTATTTTGGTAGTGGTTGTTGAGGAGAATCTGCTTCTAGTTTCTTTATATAGCGTAGCTGTTTTAGATAAGGTAGCCTAGCCAGGATAGGCCTAATCAAAGGATGCTTGAATCTAGTTGCTCTGAATAACGGTATAGTGTGGGGACGTTTATCATGACCCTTTGTAGCCAAGAACGTGGCATTGGACAAGAATTCTGGACTTCCTTGTGCATTTTCATTAAATTAAAAGTCATTAGGGAATATTTTTTGGGTGTAGACTTCGATGGCAACAAATGGGTTCAATTAGAATAATCAGAGAAGTGACTGCAGTGAGGTTTGTCTTGTAGGTCCATGCATATTTCAGAGATCTCTTAATATCCTTTTAATTTTTGAAGTAGATATTGAAATTATTTTATGCTCTTATCTGAGTCAGTGAATGTTTAATACCCCATGATATTTTACATCCCACGGGCATGACGCGTCTCAGGTTAATATCGAGAAACACTAAAAACATTAAAAATGGGGTTGGATGTCGAGTAGGGGTCCACGATTTACTTGGGGACGCCCAGGGGCAGCAAAGCCTCCTTGGGCTAGGTTAGGGCACGGCGCCCAAGGCTTGGTTAGGTAAAGGTAAGTCTGAATAAGTTATATGCCCCGCTGAAATGCCTACTAAAAAAATTTTACTAGGTCTTCAGTAGCCCCATCCCCCTACTCTGCCTTAAAATGCTCAAGTGTACGGTTTGGAAGGTTATAGGGAAGTCTAGTATAGTATATGCTAAATTAACGTTTTCTATTAAGGGAAGTCGGTAGCGTACGTTTTCTATTATGATTTAGAAGGGTAACTATACCTTTCGTTCAGTTCACTAGGGACTCCAAGCAAGTCTACGCAACAAATTGTAATTAGTAAAGGTTGTTCTGGGATCTTACTTTTGCCATAATGTTTTCATTCTGATTACAGTGAAGTTTGATACTATTTATAATGGTCTGATTTGCTTTTAACTCTTATTAAATAATGATTCGAGATTTCCTGTAATACGTTTTATGGGCACATTACTGCTTCCTCAGCAATCCTCTCCTTGTAGCTTATGCGCTTAATATCCCTTCATGAACAAATTATAAGCAGCAGGTACTTGCCTTTCCATCTTGTATGAGAAAGTCCGGTCTCTCTCTCTCTCTCTCTCTCTCTCTCTCTCTCTCTCTCTCTCTCTCTCTCTCTCTCTCTCTCTCTCTCTCTCTCTCACACATGTATGTGTGTGTGTGGTCGTATATATGAACATGTATGCAAACTAAAAAAAATAAACATCGCGTGATTTGCTATTTCAAGATTATTACAGTTAGCCGTTGCATTGTAATATTCGTTTATTTCACCCAATGAATTTAATATGGATCGCCGATATATTAGTCCTAGATAGGCTCACACATTTATATTTTAAATGCAGTGGTGTTTAATTGTTGAAGAGCGTGCTATAGCTTCTGATTGCATTATTTTATGCATGGAAGTTTTGTTCCCTATCTCATTGTTTTGTTTCTCGCACGTGAGGGTAAGTGCAGGGGAGTTCTGCTAGGTGATTTTTTCCCTCCTGAGAATATAGTGAAGTTTTCCCCAGCATTGAAAGCTGGAACGCTCTAATGTATTTTAATTTTAGATGTGGCTTTAATGACAAGTTAATTAGTTGGGTGGCGAATCACTCGTTATTAACTGCAATCTCATTTTCTGACAGACAGTGCTAGAACAACCCTTTAATCTTTGCCGTATTTTAAGTAATCACGATGTGTCGTTTAATCAATACAGTTGTATTTGCCATGAAGAAAATGGAGTTATATTGTCATGTTTGCTTTTAATTACTTAGAAATTTTTATTTTGTTGGTATACGAGATTAAATTTGCTTACTGTAGTGCAAAGTCATTGGAAATTATCAGCAAACCACCATTTTGAAGTATAACAGGGAATTGTAATTATGCTCTTTATGAAAATTTACTGCAAATGAGAAATTTTATCCATTGCAGCTGATTTTATTAAAAGATAACGAAAATCAAGAGTGATCAGTTGACGATTTTATTATCAAAGGAAGCTTACAACGTGTGATCGAAAAATGTTGAAAGAAAACGAGACATGTTTGATAAATTTCCAGGAACAGGTTAGCTTACACGTTGCTCTCTCTCTCTCTCTCTCTCTCTCTCTCTCTCTCTCTCTCTCTCTCTCTCTCTCTCTCTCTCTCTCTCTCCGCAACATAAAATATACGAATCCGTGTTTTCCATTGTGTTCTGCCTCCCGGGATGTGTTGAATCATCTTATCTTCACAATACGATCACCTTATTTTGCGGAAACTGGCGTTTTATCGCTCGTCCCGAGTCTATCAGGACACACCGCCGTCGCGGTCGGGGGGCGAGAGAGAGAGAGAGAGAGAGAGAGAGAGAGAGAGAGAGAGAGAGAGAGAGAGAAGAAAGCGGAGGAGGGGGATTTAGATGTGGATGTGACCTGGGAAGAGGGTCGTTTGCTTTCGGATTATGTCGTATAACGACGAATTTATTGGGGTCGTTGTTGTGTGTGTGTGAAAGGTATAACGTCCACCGCCTTCTCTTGAACGTTTGGTAAACGTGTGGTGGTTTGCGTGTGTTTGTCTGTTTCTCTTTGTAGCATGTGTTTGTGTAAATGCCTGTGATAGTTATGTACACACGCACAATATATTTATATATGTACTTACATATGCATATATATATACATACATATATATATATATATATATATATATATATATATATGTGTATATATATACATCCACACACACACACACATGTACATATATATATATATATACATATATATATATATATATATATATATATATATATATATACATACTTACATACATACATATGACTTTGTTACATACACCGAGACGTTTTTCATACTCACAAATATCAAGCCACAAATTTCGTCAAATATCCACCTCAGTGTAACTCGGCAATAACACACTACGCGCCCAAGGCGAATTTATTACGAGGTAAGTGCTTCGTCACCAGTGGAATTCGAACGGCTGCCTGATTTAGAAACAACGAATATTCAGTGATTTTGATTTTGTTGCCCTGGGTACCACTGTTTGGTCGGCAGCGTCCTTGGTACGAGGCATGATCAGTTGAAATGACTGTATACTTATCATATGTTTGTATTGTATTTGTTGGGGTCAGAAAATTTATTTCAAAGTTCCACACGTGATTTTAGACTTTGTCATATTCACCCACACAAGAGGCATTTATGGTTATTAGGATATATGATGTAATGAAACTGTTCCGGATAATGTTCATGCTAGTGCAGTTTTGGTCACTGCTGAGTTGGGTAATTTAGGTGAGAGGGGGAAAACAATCCTGGTTTCCTAGGCGATTCTCACCAAAGGGAATGCGGTAGGGAGGCAGGTGCATGTATTGCCTCCCTTCGGCTCCTAAACACTTTTCAAAGGATATTCAGTGGTTCCATCTTGTTTCACCCTCTCCTAACAATTGTTTTATGGTGCAACTGCGGCGTTTTCCTCCCTTACCCCCTTAAACCTTGCTGCCAATTTCCGTTTCAGCTGAATGACCTTCCAGTTGAAAGTTTTATATCCCATTTTATATTCACCAGAAGGAAGGGCTGGGGTGAAAATGTCAGAATATCTTCCAAAATTATATATAAATATAAAATCACCAAACACACACACAATGCACACACAAACACACACACACAAACACCTGTACAAATATCGACATATATGCCAGGGCAATTTGTATGTCACATATATGATTTTGCGTATATATATATTATCTTTATCGATCCTGTTGGGACAATTGTTCTGTTCCACATTTGTAGATTATTATCATAAAAAAGGACCTGAAATTCAAACTGGATCGGGTATCTAATGGAGTATTTATTCAGAAAAAGCCTTTTTAAAGTTACAGTGGTTTTAGGTTCTTGGCTTGTGCAACTTAGTTGGCAGTCCACATTATCAAGACCTATCGATCCTGATGTACAATGAATTTGTAGTTTAAAAAACTATATATATTTGCTTTATACACTGTATATATATATATATATACTGTATATATATTAACTTTATCACACAGTTCTGTGAAAAATAAAATGGTCCTGACAAACTGGTTTATCTAATGGACTTTTATTTCAGAAGTCATTGACCTACATGGACAACGTCCACTGATTTTCAAGTATCACCTGTTTGGTAATGTGTGATAAATGAATCATATATATCAAAATATATATATATGATAATAATCATATCTTATATATATATATATATATATATATATATATATATATATATATATATGTATATATCTATAATAATAATGAGATTCTTCCATCTTTGTATAGAGAACAAGCAGCACAATGAAACAGGAGAATAGGCTGCTATATATGGCTCACTTGTCTTGGTTGTGTACTTGATGCCCTGTTGTTGGATATGGTCAATCGTTTTGCCCAATTAAGATACTGTAAGATACAAGCCGACTGAAGGTATCACGAATTTTTAGATGGCAAGGATTCTGGCATAAGCTACAATGCTGGGGTTTGAAGAATGATATTTGGCTTGACACGTCAGTTTTTAGTGTTCTGTAAAAGAACACTTGTGCCGGCTTTGTTTGTCTGTCCGTCCGCACTTTTTCTTTCCGCACTTTTTCTGTCCGTCTCCAGATCTTGAAAACTACTGGGGCTAGAGGGCTGCAAATTTGTGTGTTGATCATCCACCCTCCAATCATCAAACATACCAAATTGCAGCCCTCTAGCCTCAGTAGTTTTTATTTTATTTAAGGTTAAAGTTAGCCATAATCATGCCTCTGGCAACGATATGGGATAGGCCACCACCGGGCTGTTGTTAAAGTTTCATGGGCCGCGGCTCATGCAGCATCATGCCAAGACCACCGAAAGATAGATCTATTTTCGGTGGCCTTGATTATAGCCTACGCTGTAGCGGCTGTACAGAAAACTCGATTGCGCATTTTGTCCTTGTTCCTTTGTGTGGTTGATATTGAAAATGACTCCAGTATTAAATAAGTGTCGACAAACAATAGACAAAATGTGTTTTAATTTTTGCACAGAATTTGTAGTTTAGAAAACTCTCGCCATTTATTTTAAACGAGATCTCAGCGATGATACATTGTATCTAAAAGATAAATGAATGAAAATTGAAGAAGTGTCGACGTACAATCGTAAATTGTGTAAATGGACATATAATGTCTTTGAATTTTTGCAGAGTTTTGTAGTTCAGAAAATTTCCACCACTTCTTTTCAACGGTCTTAGTAACGATACGCTGTATCTGAAAGATACGTCATCTCCGACCGTAAAAATAAGTGAGTATGGGCCGGTAACAGGGTAGTAGCAAGCATCTCCACAAATCCTGCCTGGTTATTTCACTGGGAAAAGGTCTAGCGATAATAAATCATGGAAAATTCCCGGGAAACTCCTCACTTTGCGGCCACTGTAGAAAACTATCCAAGAAAAGTGTTAAAAGGAAACGTTCGTGTTTCAGTTTTCTGAGAAGGTATTGTGCCGGCTTTGTCTGTCCGTCCGCACTATTTCTGTCCGCCCTCAGATCTTAAAAACCAATGAGACTGAAGTGCTGCAAATTGGTATGTTGATCATCCACCCTCCAATCTTCAAACATACCAAATTACAGCCCTCTAGCCTCAGTAGTTTTTTTTTATTTAAGGTTAAATTTAGCCATGATCGTGCTGCTGGCAACGCAACAACACAGACCACCACGGCCTGCTGAGAGTTCCATGGGCCGCAGCTCATACAGGATTATACCGAGACCACCGAAAGATAGATCTATTTTCGGTGGCCTTGATTATACGCTGTACAGAAAACTCGACTGCGGCGCATTTTGTACTTGTTTATTCATTGTCACGATAAATCTGACACAATATAAAATAAAATAAAATCTATCACCTTTATATATACGTCGAACTAAGCCTGGTCCTTTCACAGGAAAATGTTGGCAGTAATTCATGCGACATAGGTGTGCTTAAAATACAATTCAACTTGTTTATTATTTTACTTTTTTTTATTTATGTTTTACTTTGTTAATTTATCTTTTTCTAATTAAGCTGATCTCCTCTTTCTGTACTTCCCATTATTATCTTCTGGTACTTCTTTCGAATGAACACCGTGTTCTTTAGAAGCTTGAATTTCACTTCAGTGGCACCTGGGTGCTTGTTTCATGTGAATAGGTTTCATCCACTGAAATAATAAAAATAATAATAATTATGATATTATAATAATAATAATAATAATAATAATAATAATAATAATAATGGTACTGTAAAACTTATCAGTAAATTGTTATTATTAATATAATGGAATAATAATAAAATAATTAAAACTGTCAATATAATAATAATAATAATATTATTATTATTATTATTATTATTATTATTATTATTATTATTATTATTATTATATTGACAGTGTTTAATCAGTATTCATAGTGAACCTCAGATGAAAATGTCGTACAAGTAATGCATGAATTTCAGACAAAGAATTTAAAAATGATGTACTGGGAATTTAAAGACGAATAATGATGACTAGTTAAGAGTAATAGTCTGAGGGATAGTTTTGGAGAGAGAGAGAGAGAGAGAGAGAGAAAACGAGCTGGGCTTTTGGCTGTTTTGTTGTGTGGGGTGATCATCTATATTTAGGGGGCGAAACGGGAATTTCTTTGGGGGTCAGTGACGGAGGGGTTTGTGCTGGGAGGTGGGGGGAGGAAAGGGGGAGGGGTGGGGAAGGGAAGGATGAGGGTTGAGGGGTTTAGAATTCTTAGCCGAGTTCCTCGCATACTGTGCTAGACCTTGGTGCTACTGTTGTGCTTTTCTTGTTTACTTCTTGTTGACTGTCTCTCTCTCTCTCTCTCTCTCTCTCTCTCTCTCTCTCTCTCTCTCTCTCTCTCTCTCTCTCTCTCTCTCTTCAAAACTGTGCACTCACCTTTCAAACGAGAGAAAGAGAGAGAGAGATTAGGTCTCATTTGAAGGATGTTGCCTGAGCAGTTTGGGCAGAGAGAGAGAGAGAGAGAGAGAGAGAGAAATGTTAGGTCTCGTTTGAAGGATGCGTGCCTGCACAGTTTTTTTTTGGAGAGAGAGAGAGAGAGAGAGAGAGAGAGAGAGAGAGAGAGAGAGAGAGAGAGAGAGAGAGAGAGAGTTGCCTTTGCATTTCGCTTTTTAATGATGCAGTAACATCGTAGGGGGTCTGAACGTGAAGGGTGAATAATAAATTGACTTGACAAATACCTTTAAACAACGCAGTTTTTTAATATGAAAAACGGAAAATCAGCTGCTAAAAGTATTTCTATAGGGGTCTTATCCTTGTCGTTCCCAGAAGTAATAATTTGTCAAGATCTTAACGAGAGAATTTTTTTTTTATTTTTTTTTTTAACAAATTATATTGAAGAGAAATGTTGTCTTTTTCGTTATGTTTTATAATATAAGTACAACTCCAGAGGATTTTGCTCATTTTCTTATGCATTGTAACTTTTATTATTATTATTTAGAAGATGAACCCATTTTATATGGAACAAGCCCACCAAAGGGACCAGTGGCTCGAAATTTAAGCTTCCAAAGAATATGGTGTTCGTTAGAAAGTAACAGAAGATAATAGGAAATACAGAAAGAAGAGATCACTTATTAAAAATAAAAATAAATTTACAAATATATAAATAGATGAAAAAATTAAGTAAATTATTAGATTACAAGGAGAACTGTATTAGGTCAGTAATGCATTGCATGTTCATTTGAACTCCTGAAGTTCTGATTGCCCAGCATCCACAGGGAGACTGTTGTATAACAAGATATTGATTGTCATGAAACATTTTGGGAAGATTGACAATTAAGCAGTGACCAGTTTGTCGGTATCTCTATTTCAACGTAGCTCTCACTCGAAGTTCGCCTTCACGCAGACTCGATTTTTAGGTGAAGTGAAAAATATTGTCTTATTCTGTGTGAACTCCCCCCTCCCCCGCCGAGGGGAAGTATGTGGGCTTGTATAGAATACAAAACCTTCAGAGTAAATTTTGTGACTTTCTTTTAAAAGGAAGTGTGTGAGCTTGTACAGAATAAAAAGTCTCAGAGTAAATTTTGTGGCTTGTTTTGACTGTTTTGTAATATCTTTGCTGATACATATTTACAAGCCTCCATGATCTAAAACAGATGTAATGTGAATCTGAAGAAGTGAATTTGAACAAGTTCCCTGTGGTAAAATTGTACTGAGTCTGAGGTTCTGATTATTGCAGGTAACAATAAATGAATTCTGTTATTGAGTATGTGACGCTGTTATGATGATTATGCCACTTTTTTTCTTTGCTTCTGCCATTCGATCAGTTTTCATCAATGACACTTTTTGCTGCGGTGCACTGTAAGCATTCTGCCATTCTTCATTGGACGGGTCGATATCGTTCTCCACACTTTGGGCCCGCGTTCGATTCTCCGGCCGGCCAATGAAGAATTAGAGTTTCTGGTGACCCATTTCTCGGTATAATGTGGACATTCCACAATAAGCTGTGGTCCCGTTGCTAGGTAACCAGTTGGTTCTTAGCCACGTAAAATAAGTCTAATGCAGCCCTAGGAGAGCTGTTAACCAGCTTTGTCTGGTTAAACTAAGGTCCCTTTGCAGCGTCCCTTGGCTACAACCCCTGTCATTCCCTTTACTGTACCTCCATTCATATTCTCCCTTCCATCTTCCTTTCTACCCTCTTCTAACAATTGTTTCTTTGTGCAAATGCGAGGTTTATCTCCTGTTACACCTTCTCGAACCTTTTTACCGTCAGTTTCCGTTTCAGCGCTGAATGACCTCATAGGTCCCAGCTTAGCTTGGCCTTTGGCCTAAATTCTGTATTCTGTTATAAAAGCAAACTGACTTTGAACAAAGCACTGCTTTTGCTTAACGGGAAGATCAGGACCTAAATTCCCTCGCTTGCGGCAGTAACAGAAGAGCGAACGAAAACAAGGCTATTTCAGTAGAACAATCACCGACCTGCTTTAAGGT
The DNA here is from genome assembly GCF_040412425.1 of Macrobrachium rosenbergii. NCBI lineage: Eukaryota > Metazoa > Arthropoda > Malacostraca > Decapoda > Palaemonidae > Macrobrachium > Macrobrachium rosenbergii. The sequence continues at coordinate 4,231,109 of NC_089792.1, read as the reverse complement.
CCGAGATATTTAGCTTGATTTTGCTGCTTTATCCAGTTGCTGCGCATACAGGAGATAACTAGAATGTGTGTGTGTTGTATGTGTATGTATATATATATAGGATATATATATATATATATATATATATATATATATATATATATATATATATATATATATATATATATATATATATATATATATATATATCAGCAATAAGTCAGACGTAGACGACCACATGAAAGGTGAAAATTAAAGACCAGGTACAAGCACACACACACTTCTTCAGGGGTACAAAGTAAAATAAATAAATAGAGACATAAACAAGAAAACACAAAACAAAGATCAAAGCCACTAACAAGCTAAACATCATTACTGAATGCAATCACTAGTTTGAAGTCAAATTGTCACATACCAAACAAAAATACTTAAGAACTGAAACTACAGTTAGAACAGGCTATTGCTAAAAGGTAACATTGTACTTCCCTACAATTTTATGAACAAGGTAACTATCTAATTTAAAAAGACCGAACTAATATTCATATTGATTGTTAAAATGCTTAATAAAGGCAGATTCAATTATATTTCTCTTAACAATGTGGTTACAAAAATTATCTCGGATGAATTTTTTCCAGTCTATACAATGGTTAAAATCATTCATATGTACAAATAAAGCACTTGTCAATTGGCCTGTTCGAACTGCGTAACGATGCTATTTTAGACGATAATCTAGTTCTTTACCAGTTTGACCAAGCCTACACTCAGCACAAGGAATCATGTAAATTCATTAATTTGTTTTGGGGAGTTACGAACAATGATAAAGTGTCCATTCCAACAGTTATCTTGAAAATTTTCAATAATTTTTAATGAAACAAAGATTTACGTTATATGGAAGTGTCAAAATATTTTCTGAATTCTTGTAAACAACAGTTATCTTGAAAATTTTCAATAATTTTTAATGAAACAAAGATTTACGTTATATGGTACCTGGTCTTTAATTTTCACCTTTCATATATATTCAAGTGGTCGTCTAACATGATATATATATATATATATATATATATATATATATATATATATATATATATATATATATATATATATATATATATATATATATATATGTTACTATATATATCATACCTAAGATAAAACTGTAGAGCTTGTAGTATGTGTAAATGAAAGAATCTGGAAAACTGTAAACCATCTCGTCTTATAAGCTAATACTAGTAATATGAATATATATGCAGTTGTGTGGCTATTTTGTTATTTTGTGTGTGTATATATATACAGACCATAAACCATTTCTTTATATATATATATATATATATATATATATATATATATATATTAGGCAACTGTAACATGGGAAACACTTCAACTTGACGACCAAAAACCATTTCTTTTTGGGCTTAACACACTTCACACTATGCCACGTTAGCTAGCAGACGCAGATCTGCTCTTAGTGATGTTAAGGTGAAATCAGGTGACCTGCCGGGCAGAGAAACATTCAGGAATATTTCAAAACTTTATAGTCTGTTGGTTAGGAACCTCTACAGCATTGGCTGACTTGAATTCTCCCACATTCAGTTGTGTTTGTTAATTTTGGATTGGAGAAAGGTAGGTTCATTGTAGACTGGAGAAGTGTAGGTTAATTTTAGACTGGAGAAGTTAATTTTAGACAAGTGAAAGTTAATTTTAGACTGGAGAAGTGTAGGTTAATGTTAGACTGGAGGAGTGAAGGTTAATTTTAGACTGGAGAAGTGTAGGTTAATTTTAGACAGGTGAACTGAAGGCCTTGATTGGGGAGTAATCTATCTCACCAAGAGTTGTGTATAAACACTAGCAAATAGACCATTCGTGTTGAGCGTGTCTTTTTTTTTTTTTTTTTAATCTGTTCACCTCTAAGCCAAAATGATCTCCTCGATGCTGTGAAGGTTCAAGGACATTTTGTACTCATTTCCTCAATGACTCCTTGAGAACTGAAAAGACATGGAGATAAGTTTTGGGTATTAGAGTGGGCTGTTTTCCCTCAGTTGCTGTGAAATGTTTGAATAGACCACAACCTTAGAAGTATGTTGGATATGAGTGTACATATGCAGTTGCTGTTTTTTTGAGGTTTTAGTGTTGATTCGTAAAGTCTTTGGGCCAAAACCTAACTCATTCTTGAAATAACAACACTAACTTAAAATGGAAAACTGCAGTATCTGAAAATTTTCGAAATTGAGATATGCCACCTGTTGGGCTCGTGAAACACTTAATATACAAGTTGCTGCAGTTTCAGAATGATTCTTCAGTGTTTTATTTAGTGGGTCCCATTTGCAGTATCTGCAAAATCAGTAGTGAGGCAAGGGAAAGCTGCAGTATCTACCATTTTTCTCAGTTTTGTATTTTTGTTTTCTTCCATTTTAGGGCAGAACACTGGAAGAGCATTGCTATTTTACTCTATAAATTCTTTCCTTTTGTTACCCTGCTTAAGGATTCTAACATTCCATTTAATTTTGTTGAAGAAAATCGTTCAGGGAACATGTTTACGATTTATACCATCCCGTTTTTATACCGACGTGAGTCTTGAACTTCACACAGTTTTAGTTTTTTGTAAAAGAAAACTATTGTGCCGTCTGCACTTTTTTCTGTCCTCACTTTTTCTGTCCGCCCTCAGATCTTAAAAACTACTTAGGCTAGAGGGCAACAAATTGGTATGTTGATCATCCACCCTCCAATCATCAAACATATCAAATTGCATCCCTCTATCCTCAGTAGTTTTCATTTTATTTAAGGTTAACGTTAGCCACAATCGTGATTCTGGCAACGATATAGGATAGGCCACCACCGGCCCGTTGTTAAGTTTCATGGGCCGCAGCTCATACATCGTTATACCGAGACCACCGAAAGATAGATCACTTTTAGGTGGCCTTGATTATACGCTGTACAGAAAACTTGATTGCACTGAAGAGACTTCGGCACATTTTTTACTTGTTTATTCTTGCAGAGTGTTTTCATACATTTTCCCTTATGGCCTGTTTTGGTACGAATTCGTATTGTGGACCGAGCTTCAAATGAATACTGAATTACCTCGATGAGATCCTAAGCCATACATTTCAATTTGAAGATCGTAAATCTTTTCTTCGGGAAACTTTTTATTTTTTCAAAAGATCGAACTTTGATGATAAGCTCACTGCATAACTATTAAAACGATGTCTCGGATTATGAAGACACTAGGGTGCTTACTTTAAGCCTGTTTTTCTGTAACACGTGACCTTTGATGTTCGACGGACAAAAACCTGGGAGACACAAAGACGCCGCCAGCTGTGGAGAGGAGGCGGGAAGATGTACTAGCGTCATCCGTATGTCAGCGGCCTTACATAATTGATGTTGCAAAGGTAGCAGCTGTGAATGGCTGGCTAACCAGAAGACAATGCAGCATTGTCCCTTTGTAACGGTGTCTTTTTAAACAGTGTCCCTTTGTAACGGTGTCCCTTTGTAACAGTGTCCATTTGTAATTCGCAAGTGCCCCTTTGTAACAATGCCCCTTTGTAACTGTGTCCCTTTGTAATAGTGTCCTTTTGTAACGGCGTCCCTTTGTAACAGTGTTCTTTTGTAACGGTGTCCTTTGTAACGATGTCCCTTCGTAACAATCCTTTTGCGGTGTCCTTTGTAACAGTGTCCCTTTGCAACGGAGTCCCTTTGTAATGGGGCCCCTTTGCAACAGTGTCCCTTTGTAACAGTGTCTTTTTAAACAGTGTCCCTTTGTAACGGAGTCCCTTTGTAACAGTGTCCATGTCCTACCCCTTTGTAACAATGCCCCTTTGTAACTGTGTCCGTTTGTAATAGTGTCCTTTTGTAACGGTGTCCCTTTGTAACAGTGTCCTTTTGTAACGGTGTCCTTTTGTAACGATGTCCCTTCGTAACAGTATCCTTTTGTAACGGTGTCCCTTTGTAACAGCGTCCCTTTGCAACGGTGTCCCTTTGTAATGGGGCCCCTTTGCAACGGTGTCCCTTTGTAACGGTGTCCCCATGCAACAGTGTCCCTTTGTAACGGTGTCCCCATGCAACAGTGTCCCTTTGTAACGGTGTCCCCATGCAAGTGTCCCTTTGTAACGGTGCCCCTTCGTAACGGTGCCCCTACGTAACGGTGTCCCTTCGTAATGGTGTCCCTTCGTAACTGTTCCTTCGTAACTGCGTCCCTTTATAACAGTGTCCCTTTATAACTGTCCCTTTTTAATAGCGTCCCTTTATCAATTTCTTACACCTTCCAAAGATATATTTTTGTTCATCGTTTATCACACCTTACCTCTTTAGGAGATAATGTAAGTGTCTTTTATTGGTTTCTTTCAGTTTGCGCCGTTGTACACACTCACTGACGATCATGAGATTAGCCTTTGTGAATTCACAGGTTATAATCAAGGGGGCCCCGATCACACTGTATAGGTTGAAGCTGCGTTATTATGGGTTATGATTTTTTTATAAGCTGCCGGTTTTTAGAATGGAATAGAAAAATAATCTTTTTCTCACTAATCGTTCAGCGGTCGACAACTGTATAATTATCATCAAACACCGGAAAAGGAATATTTACCTGTTGCTTTGCCAATGAATGTACACAAATTTAGCATTTTGCTCTCTCTCTCTCTCTCTCTCTCTCTCTCTCTCTCTCTTCTCTCTCTCTCTCTCTCTCTGTTAGTGGGGTATATCTATATATCTCTCACTTTTTTTCAAAGGTTCATATCTGTTTATCTATCTCATCAAAGGCGCAGTATTAATGGAAACCAGGGGAAATAAGCCCAGTGCCAACATTGTTCAAATCTTAAGGTCTCTGATATGTTCCTTTACTTTAACTAGCATATGTTGAAGGAAAGGGGGAAAAAAAGTTAGAATTAACGAGGACCGCGAATCTCTGTTGCAAAAGGAATTTTGGCGTTCAGGAGAAGGTAGAGAAAGCACAAGGGAAATGGGAATTAAGGTGTGAAGAGAGAGACCAAGAGTTTTGTGTTTGCGAGCGAGTGTGTGTGTGTGTGTGTGTGTGTGCGTGTATGTATACTTTGGCTAAGGGTATTATCTGAATCACAGATCGAATGTGAACGTTGTACTAAGGAATTAGGGTATTTTCTATTTTACAATTGTCTCAAGTATTAGAATATGATTTAGGGCATTCTCAACTTTACAGTGGCCAACTGTTGGCACTGGTACCATGTGTATATACATTGCTCTCAAATATTACACGGAACACTTTGTTCCCAGTCAGAGTTATTTTCATTGTACCTCATTAATTTTTGCGAATTACAGGAGCCAAGAGAGATTGCTAGCCAGGTACCTTGTTTATGGCAAAGTCATTATTCGAAGGTTATACGTTTAACGTTCATCTCGACAGCCAACTTGCCGTTTTTCTGAAAGTTGGGTGTTGTAAGACTGCCTGAGAGAGAGAGAGAGAGAGAGAGAGAGAGAGAGAGAGAGAGAGAGAGAGAGAGAGAGAGAGAGAGAGAGAGTTGTTGTTTCCTCTGTTAATTTATTGTCATCGATTTTTACCCCAAAGGTCTCACAAGCACTAACTGTGTATGTATATGTATATGTGTGTGTAATATATATACATGTATTGTATGTATATATATTATATATATACATACACACATACACACACACATATATATACACACATATATATATATATATATATATATATATATATATATATATATATATATATATATATATATATATATATATATATATATATATATATTAGGTATTTGTTAATAACTTGTCTGAATGTTTAACTGCATTATGTATTTTGTCGTTTGTGACAAGTACTTAATGTTTATGTCGCATTGGTTTACATTTTACATTCGCATTATACCCAACTCTGTTGACTTTGAATATAATTTTAAATTAGAATAAAGCGTTCGGATCTTAGCTGAATAAAGCCTTGAATATGCATTGAGGTTTAAATTAGAATAAAGCCTTGAATATGCATTGAGGTTTAAAGTAGAATAAAGCCTTGAACACGCATCGAGGTTTTAATTACGGTGAATTTTGTCAAAACTTAATGATCGTGTTGGTACTTATTTTTGAATATATCTTGAGATCGTAAGGATAATCAGAGATGGAAAGCTTCCGCCGGTGCTCTTCGCATACTTACCCAAATACTCCGCATCACTTCGTTCGCCCACTTTCCATTCTGAAATGTTTTTGGCTTTAAATTTTGATGTCTTAAACCTTGACTTAGTTCTCTTGCTTCGTCCTCCGTGGGATGACGCTTAGTAATAGTACCCTTGGCACTTTTTAATGCACAGATGTTCTGGCATTAACCTGCAAATGAACTGGATGAATAGAGTACTTTACAGAGAGGGATGTACTCTCTAACTGTCACCTAAAAAGACTTTACAGCACTTGGTGAAAAGGCAAGAATCGTGTCATGAAAGCGCAGTGTTGGAAGCCATATTTCAAGTGATTCATTACTGGTGGCAACAATTAATTTGGACCGCCACGTCTCCTCGCCCTCAAAACTCTACTATTTTTCGCTTTTCACTTTCGGATATGGAGTCACGGGGAAACTCAAGCGGTAGGAGGAGCGCAAAAGAACATTCGAACGTCCGTTCTGACTCTGTAAATAGAACGAGAACTGAACAAGAATCGAATGAAGGTATCTCCATCCGCCTTCTCTAAAGATGTCCGATGAACATCCCGCCCCCAATCTCTTCCCCTCCTCTGCATCGTTTCGAGATCGCTGTTTTCTGATTGGAGAGAAGAATAATAACTCGCATAACTGTCGACTAACGTGGTACGTCGTGGTCGAATCACTGGGTATGTTGCGGGGAGGGGTTGGGGCCGGGGGTTGGGGGATGGGGTGGCAGATACCGGGGAGGGGAGTGGGGAGTCTTTATGTCTTTTCATGTAGGAGGTTAACGGGAATATTAACCAGTAAGGGGAGAGAGAGAGAACCCTCCTTTACTGTACGTAACAATAGTCATGTATGAAAATACTCTCTCTCTCTCTCTCTCTCTCTCTCTCTCTCTCTCTCTCTCTCCCCTCTCTCCCCCGTAAATTATATCGAGAACAAGAATGCAACACCCCCACGATGGTGTGAGTAAACACAGGCTTGGAGGAGGAGGAGGAAGAGGTGGAGAAGGAGGAGGAGGAGGAACATGCTTTAGCTGAGGAAGCATTTTTAAGTTGCCGCCCTGCCCTCATGCTGAACCCTCAAGGGAACTAGATATACTGCGGAGGATACAACAGAAGTACTGATTTTTTTTTTTTAGATTAGAAACGAGAGAGAGAGAGAGAGAGAGAGAGAGAGAGAGAGAGAGAGAGAGAGAGAGAGAGCCTTAGATGAGGAAAACCCCTTCGCAAGTTTTCAAAATGAACCATTTTTAGCGTAGATTATTCTCAGAGGCTACCTACTTTTTGCCAGGAGTTTCAGTCCTCGCTGTTGGCTTACTTTCTTGCTCATGCTCTTAGAGAGAGAGAGAGGGGGAGAGAGAGATTTTTTTTACTGGACTTTCGATTTGCACCACTTCTGTTGCATTCCAAACGGGAGCTTCATTTCCAAGTAACGGTTATAACGAGTTTCATCTCCAAGTAACGGTTATAACCAGTTTCATTTCCAAGTAACGGTTATAACCAGTTTCATTTCCAAGTAACGGTCATAACGAGTTTCATCTCCAAGTAACGGTTATAACGAAAACCCTTAAGAAACTAGTTAAGACAAGGCGATGTCCCTCGATTGTACACTTTTTCAGATTCTCCAGGTTACGTGGATGTGAAAACTGCAACCGGCCCTTTTTATTAATCCGTTCGGTTGTCTTTATTAATCCGTTCAGTTTTTTTATTAATCCGTTAAGTTGCCTTTATTAATCCGTCCAGTTATCTTTGTCAATCCGTCCAGTTGTCTTTATTAACCTGCCCAGTTGTTTTTATTAGTCTGTTCAGTTGTCTTTATCAATCCGTCCAGATGTCCTTATCAGTCCGTCCAGTTGTCTTTATTAGTACGTTAAGTTGTCTTTGTTAATCCTTTTATTAATTCATTAAGTTGTATTTGTTAATCCGTTTATCAATTCGTTCAGTTGTCTACATAAATCCGTTAAGTTGTCTTTATTAATCCGTTCAGTTGTCTTCATAAATCCATTAATTTGTCTTTATTAATCCATTTATTAATCTGTTAAGTTGTCTTTGTTAATCTGTTTATTAATCCGTTAAGTTGTCTTCATAAATCCGTTCTGTTGTCTTTGTCAATCCGTTCAGTTGTCTTTATTAATCCGTTTATTAATCCGTTCAGTTATCTCCATAAATTCGTTCAGTTGTCTTTGTCAGTTCGTTCAGTTGTCTTTATTAATCTGCTCAGTTGCCTTTGTCAGTCCGTTCAGTTGTCTTTATTAATCCGTTCAGTAGTCTTTGTCAGTCCGTTCAGTTGTCTTTATTAATACGTTTATTAATACGTTCAGTTGTCTTTGTCAGTCCGTTCAGTTGTCTTTATTAATCCGTATATTAATCCGTTCAGTTGTCTTTGTCAGTCCGTTCAGTTGTCTTTATTAATCCGTTTATTAATCCGTTCAGTTGTCTTTGTCAGTCCGTTCAGTTGTCTTTATTAATCCGTTTATTAATCTGTTCAGTTGTCTTTGTCAGTCCGTTCAGTTGTCCACTGGTAAACTCATGCCACGCAAAAGCCCCTCGGCCAGTCCGCCGCAGATATCACGTGCTGCGATAAATTTAAGCGGCACAGGAAACCTTCACCAGTTGCCTTGAAATCACGAAACACTTCCTGTGTTGCCTGTTTATTTTCTTAATCATGATGCATCGATCAACTACTTTTAACAGTGGTTAGCTTGGTATGCTTGAAAATGAATAAGTAAACAACAGGAAATGACGATTCACTGGAGTATTAGAGGCAGTGAGTACAAACATCTCGAGGCCTCCTTTGGAAAAAAATTCATACTACCAGATGAAGATATGCAATAAACTGAGTGAGATCTAGAACATTATTATTAATTATTATTATTATTATTATTATTATTATTATTATTATTATTATTATTATTCAGAAGATGAAACTTATTCATATGGAACAAGCCCACCACAGGGCCATTGACTTAAAGAAAGAGATCTCACTAACTTATTAAAGCAAAAAAAAAATTAATTAACAAATAGATAATGTATTGACATGCAAGGAGAACAGTAT
>NC_089792.1:4194461-4216961 GCF_040412425.1 Macrobrachium rosenbergii | reverse complement strand
GAGAGAGAGAGAGAGAGAGAGAGAGAGAGAGAGAGAGAGAGAGAGAGAGAATAATAGCCTTCTGAACTATGTATATACTCGTAGATCCAAGTATGAAAAAATCTGAAAACTTGTATGAGAGAGAGAGAGAGAGAGAGAGAGAGAGAGAGAGAGAGAGAGAGAGAGAGAGAGAGAGAGAGATATGGGGCGTGTGGTTGGATCACTTTAGCCAAAAGCAATATTTATAAAATCATTTACTTTTCATTTTTGTGCTTGTGTTAGCATAACTTATTCACGCTTAAATTTAAACAGATGTGTACACACATACATGAAAATACATGTATATATGAATATACTCGTACATTAGTAACATTATGCGTATACTTGTATATAAAATAATGTAGATGCTCTACACTCAGTCAGCCCGTTTTGCTAAAAATTTCTCCAACCACCAAAGGGTTTTCTAAGATACTTTGCTTAAAAATCGGAAAGCAAGCAAGCAAGCAGAATATTATTTGTGAGAACCTTTCCCATCAGTTTATTGGCTGCTCAGAAATTTGAAGTGTCAAAGGAAAGTTAAATTTGATTCAGCATGCTTGATTTTGTCATTGGTTATATATGTATCTACTTCCTTCTTCCATTTGGGCATTCCTCCTTAGGTTCAAGAAACAACCTCAGCATGTTGAAAACATTGCTTCCCTTATCGCATACATATCACAAACAGGTTGAAAACAAGTAAGCGACCGTAGGTGGAGAATGAACCTTTGGCAAATGCTGGATAATATTATGAAGCACTGGTTAGATTCACTAATAAGTCGTTGACTTGTGTTCAACTTGTTGGCGATATGTGAGCGATGTGCTGCCGACATGTTTATAACATGATGTGCTGTGGTCGCATCCTTAGGTTATAGAAGAGAAAAGTCGTTTACACTTTCATTTCTTGTAGCTAATACTGTACTTACTATTAAATATGATTAATTTTATGCTAAATAACTGCATAAATAAGTTTAATTACTCGAAAGTGTTTGCTTACCTACTGTATATCCAGAATGATTACGAAGACAAGTAAGAAATGCGCCGAAGTTTTTTCGGCGCAGATAGAGTTATCTGTACAGTGTTTAATCAAGGTCACAGAAAATAGATCTATCTTTCGGTGGTCTCGTTATAGTGCTGTATGAGCCGCGGCGCATAAAACTCTCAGCCGGCCGTGGTGGCCTGTGTTGCTGCGTTGCCAGAAGCACGATTATGGCTAACTTTAACCTTAAATAAAATAAAAATTATTGAGGCTAGAGGTCTGCAATTTGGTATGTTTGATGATTCGAGGGTAAATGATCAACATACCAATTTGCAGCCCTCTAGCCTTGGTAGCTTTTAAGATCTGAGGGCGGACAGAAAAAGTGCGGACAGAAAAAAGTGCGGACAGAAAAAGTGCGGACAAAAATAAGTGCGAACGGACAGACAAAGCCGGCAGAATAGTTTTCTTTTCAGAAAACAAAAAACGAGTCAGTATAAAAATTCATTCGTTCTACAATATGTAAAATAATTTTACAGTATATTATATATATTTGTTATTAGAACACATTTATATGAAAGAACCTATTGAACACTAATTTTTATCAAATGCTATCGTATTTTATTGTAAAATTAATTTCTAAGGCTTACTGCTATAACTGTTTTGGTAGCTCAAACCAAGCAGACGAATTGTTGAGAAGGGGTTGAGGGAGGAAGAGCAAAGGTTGAGGGACATGGGGTTGAGGGAGGAGTTGAGGAAGGGAGAGGTTGGGTTGGGGGAGAACGGGTTTAGGAAGGAGGAGCGGTTGAGGAAGATGGGGTTGAGGAAGGGGGAGGTTGGGTTGAGGGAGGAGTTGAGGAAGGAGGAGGTTGTGTTGAGGGAGGAGTTGAGGAAGGAGGAGGCTGTGTTGAGGGAGGAGTTGAGGAAGGAGGAGGTTGGGTTGAGGGAGATGGGGTTGAGGAAGAAGGAGGAAGAGGCGTTGAAGGAGGAGTTGAGGAAGGAGGAGGTTGGGTTGAGGGAGATGGGGTTGAGGAAGAAGGAGGAAGAGGCGTTGAAGGAGGAGTTGAGGAAGGAGGAAGTTGGGTTGAGGGAGAAGGGGTTGAGGAAGAAGGGGTTGAGGAAGGAGGAAGTTGGTTGAGGGAGGGGTTGAGGGAAAAGGGGTTGAGGAAGGAGGTGGTTGGGTTGAGGGAGAACGGGTTAAGGAAGGAGGAGGTTGGATTGAGGGAGAAGGGGTTGAGGAAGGAGGAAGTTGGATTGAGGGAGAAGGGGTTGAGAAAGGAGGAGGTTGGATTGAGGGAGAACGGGTTGAGGAAGGAGGAGGTTCGATTGAGGGAGTACGGGTTGAGGAAGGGAGAAATGTGTCAGTGCTAAAGTCCACTTATTGAGATATATGCAAAACAGATGTCGAAGTTACAAAAAGATTTGTTTTGAATAACATTCGATTATGGAATTAATTTAACCGTTTAGCTTTTGAAATGACTTGAGTTAATTGCCAGTTATAGCAGATTGTGGCTTGAGCCAGCCACCTTCGCGTTCTGTAGTCTTCAGATCTACTTTGTTTTTAGATTTGTTTCTACTTTTACAGATTTTTTCCTTTCCTTATGTATATTAGTTTCTTGATGAGTCACCTATTGCGTTCTGATATTCCTGAAATTATTTTGGTTAATAATAAAAATATGCAGTTGATTCCGAAATTATTATTGATAAAATATCGGTGAGTGCATTGAGACAGATTTTGAACCACGAGAATCACGCCCTTGTTTGTTTCCTGTTGAAGCTTTGAGTAGATTTTATGCTGACTCAGCAGCTGGTTATGGATCTTGGATCTCACTGGAATCATTTGCTATTGGCTAAAGCTCTTGAAAGCTCAGTTATTGAGAGAGAGAGAGAGAGAGAGAGAGAGAGAGAGAGAGAGAGAGAGAGAGAGAGAGAATATGTGTGTGTGTGTGTATGAGGGTTTGTGATAGTTGTTGGTGGGGGTGAGGAGGTCCATGGTAGTCTTGTTGAAGCTTCAACCACCCAAAACTGAATTAAGTAGGAGAAAAGAAATATTACAAAAATACTGGTTAAAAACTAAGTCTCATCCTGCTGTCAGACGTCCATGCATACATAAAAAATTTAGTGTACACATGCGTAAATAATCAATATAATTTGTATCGAAACTTTTCTTAGAGTTATTCAGGCACGTGTGTAGTAGATAATTGCGCCTGAAATATATTTTTGTTATACGTTCCTGTAAGCATATATTTAATGTATGCTTCTTAGGAACATACGTAATTTATGAACGAATGCGTGCAGTTAGTCAGTTGTTATCCGCTTTCAAATCTAAGAGATTGTACTTTGATTTCCGAAGTTCCCTTGATTGGCCCACTAAGTTCCAGTGCCATATAATTTGGAAGTTTGGAAATCTAAATACGCGAGCCTCAGTCCTACTGCCCATTATTCCTTTCATTGCAAGTCTCTTGAGTGATCGCATTTCAGTATTCTGGCTTCCTTCAGGTATTTTTCTAAACTCCTGAATATGACACCAAGAAATAACTAATGGAATTTAGGTCGTGCGAGCTTTACTGAGAAAAGAAGGTAAAGTTATTCATTTACCGAGTTGACAGGAAGAAGGAAAATGAATGTAGATGCCATTTGCATATAGTATTATCTCATTTCCCTTACTTAAGTGCAGTTTATGTGATGATAATTGATGTAACTAATTATTATTATTATTATTATTATTATTATTATTATTATTATTATTATTATTATTCAGAAGATGAAGCCTGTTCATATGGAACACGCCCACCATAGGGGCCATTGACTCGAAATTCAAATTTCCAAGAATATGGGTCCATTTGAAAGAAGTAACAGGAGGTAGCAGGAAATACAGCAAAAGAGACCAGTTGCTGTAAAAAAATGAACGATTGTCTTATATTTGCATGACATTCAACTTCTTTTAGTAATGCGTGTTTACATTCTCAGTTTCTCCTTGTTATAGGTAAATAGTTTCTTTTGACAGTCTACACTCCTAATTACTGCTACTGAGGCTTAAAGTATATGAATGATACGTTTGTACATTCTCCGTAACCCCTATACAGCTGTTTGGTATCTGATGATGTATATCTAATTATAGCTATTTGGCGTCAGTATATCATTAAATGACTCTGCGGTTACCAGTGGCACTTATTTATATATATTTATTTGCTTATTAATTTTGCTTTCTCAACGTTACAGCTATTTGGTATCTGATACTTGGTAGTTTTGAACAGTCTGAGTTTAGGGGCACATTTTTCATCAGTCTTAATTTATTGGGACATTTTTGTACAGTCTTAATTTAGTGACATTTTTGAACAGTTAATTTCGCGGCACATTTTTGAACAGTCTTAATTTAGTGGCACATTTTTTAAGAGTCTTAATTTCGCTGCACATTTTTTGAAGTCTTAATTTATTGGCACATTTTGAACAGTTAATTTCGCGGCACATCTTTGAACAGTCTTAATTTAGTGGCACATTTTTGAACAGTCTTAATTTTGCGGTACATTTTTTGAACAGTCTTAATTTATTGGCACATTTTTGAACAGCCTTAATTTATTGGCACATTTTTGAACAGCCTTAATTTCGCGGCACATCTTTGAACAGTCTTAATTTAGTGGCACATTTTTTAAACAGCCTTAATTTACTGGCACATTTTTGAACAGTTAATTTAGAGGCACACTTTTTATTAGTTTCAAATTAGTGGCACATTTTTGAACAATCTCACGTATATACTGTACGCCGTGCCTGAAAGATTATCTTTGCATAGACGAGAGAAGGTTGTGGGTGGGTTGAGTTGGGAGATAAGGGATTCGGGGGTTGGGGGAGGGGGACCAGGACGACATATCTATCGATGGGATGGTTGGTGGAGGTTTCGGGAGGTTTTAGTTGGGAGGAGGAGGAGGAGGAGGAGTTGTTTGGGGGTTGTGTGATTGTCTGGCCGCTTGGCTCAGCTGAGCCATGCCCAGCACACACTCTGAGGTAAGAGGAAGGAGGAGGCGGAGGGCAATGGAGTTGGTGAAGGCTGTAGTAGTAGTAGTGAGGAGGGAGAAGCGCCTCTCTTGCCCCGGAGAGTGAGGAGGAGCGAGAGCGAGAGCGAGAGATAAGAGGGAAAGAGCGAGAAAGAGTGAGAGAGAGGACTGGGACAGCAGGAAAAATTGGGAAAAAAAAGAAAAAGAGGGAGAGTGGATACAATCGCCATACTGAAAAGAAAAAAGTGTGACAATTTCCTCTGTTTTTCCGGTGGGTGAGGAGATTAGATAAGGTGCGAAGGAAAAAAAAAAAACAGGAAAAGAAAAAAAGATTCCTGAAATAAAGATTCCTGAAATAAAGATGCGACATCCCTTCGCGGCGGAATAACAGCGAAGAAGGAATCCGGAGTTCATCCTGGGCCGAAGAAAGCGACAAATTTTTTTGTTCGTTTAGAAAGTGGGGTGGGCGATAGTTTCTGCACAGTGAAAAGAAAATATATCCCAGTGAAAGGAAGGGGGAAACTTTGGACGACAAAATGCTAAGGGGAAGTGAAAGTTTGGAAGGTGAAAATTCTCCAATTGACCAACGCCCTGCTCTGTGAAAGGAAAAAAAGAAAGTGTAGTGATTGCTACGTGAGTGAGTGAGGAGGTTTCCTAATATAACGAGAACGCTGTCACTGGATAAAGTGCTCTCATCAAATGTTGCAGTTTTAGTCAATTGGAACTTTTAGTTTGTTAATTCAGTGAAAAAAAAGTGTTTAGCGCGCATATTTAGAATTGCTTGCATTGTTGTGGTTTGCCAGTTGTTAAGGTTTTAGAAAATTGTTCTTAATACGGAAAATTCAGTTTAGAGAGTAACTTGAAGGCCTATCGTTTAATCCCCGAGTTCGTCTGTCTTTTACTAAACCTGTCCCCCAAAAAATTATTCAAAGACAAATGAAAAAATTTGGAAATAGATAAAAAACCAAGCAGAGTAGAGGAACGCGGAAAAAAACACCCCAAAAGAAAAGGAAAAAAGGTATTGGAAATCGTGAAAGAAAAGTCTTGAAAAGAATGTGATAAAATTCAATCTCTAGGCAAAACGACCTTTTTTTTTTTTTAAGTTTTCGATCGCAAATAGAAAGCTCGAATTGGCTCATTTGAGTCAGCTGAAGAACGCTGTCAGTTGTTTGATTTATTATTATTAAGGTTTTCGTCTTGATTCATGCGCTTAGTTATATAAGAAAAAACAAAAATGCCAGTGCAGAAGTTTCGCCCGAGAATTCGGGGCGATAAATACGACCCGCAGGGCGATCCTGACTTCGTCGTCGACGAGTATGGCGACTACTTTTCGAACGCAGCTTCTCAGCCGACGGTCCCGTCGGAACCAGAGGAACCCGCTGGAGGAGGTTAGTCGGGAATGGGAATCATTCTGGAATCGAAGGATGAAAGGGGGAAGTTCGTAAGAGACAGACAACTTAGTATCTGAGTACTTGACGTTTTTGCCCTTTTTTTTTGTAATCTTCCTGGGACAAGGAATTCGCAAGAGATAGATTATTTAGTAAATGACTTTTTTCCATTTTTTGTAATCTTCCTGGGACAAGAAATTCGTAAGAGATAGATAGCTAAGGACTTGGCTTTTTTTTTGCCGTTTTTTGTAATCTTCCTGGGACAAGAAATTCGTAAGAGATAAATAAATTACTACTTGACTTTTTGCAATTTTTGTAATCTTCTTGTGACAAGAAATTCGCAAGAGATAAATAAATTACTACTTGAATTTTTTGCCATTTTTTGTAATCTTCCTACGACAAGAAATTCGTAAGAGACAAATAAGTTACTTCTTGACTTTTGCCTTTGTTTTTTTTGTAATCTTCCCAGGACAAGAAACGGTTCGTTTCCTTGAGCTTGTGTGTTTTGGCTGTAAGGTGACACGAGGCTCTTTCGACAAAGATCAGACGGAATCGCTCCTTGCAACACGGCAGAGCTTCCTTTTTTGATAGCAGTAGATGCGTTGACTCTTTCGAAAGTTAGAAGAGTTTGAGTTTTCAATTTTTTCTTAAATAGTTTTCTTTAGCTTTCTTATTAAGCACCTTGCAAAAAGCTGACTTGTTCCATATTCAGACGACTGACTGTATCCAGATTCTTGAAGCCTGTATATCTTTGACTTGCATGGTTTAGTATCTTTTTTTCTTACAAAGGATAGAAATCTTCTCAAAATACTCTGTTTTCCTAACGCTTAACTTTCTCTGAAAACTTCTGGTGATTTTAGTGTCTTTTCCATGTATTTTTGAGTTAATGATATATACAGTGTAAGCGTCGTCTTGACTAGTGGAATGGAATGGAATATAAAATTTAGGTCAATGGCCACCACTGGGACCTATGAGGTCGTTCAGCACTGAAACGGAAATTGAGAGTAAAAAGGTTTGCAAGGTGTAAGAGGAGGAAAACCTCGCAGTTGCAATATGAATCACTTGTTAGGAGAGGGTGGATAGCAAGATGGAAGAAAGAGAATATGAATGGAGGTACAGTAAAAGGAATGAAAGGGGTTGCCTACAGTGAAGAGCATGAGGTGCACTGACGGCACTACCCTCCTACAGGGGCCCCTCACTAGTGATAATTAAAACTTGTTTGTTAAGGCCTAAAATATTCTGTTTGTATAACCTTTTACTAATTAGTTGGTAGCTAAATTAAATTGAGAGTTGCTAGAAGAACATTTGTAATCTGATATACATATAAATATATATTCAGAAATGTATGTATATATGTATTTATATATATAAATATGCATATATTTATATTATATATAGAAAACCTATAGATATATGTTCAATATTGCGATATGGATACATGGAAGATATAATATAAATATATATAAATATATATATTTGGATAGATATTCACACATTCCATTTTATAAAGACACACATATAAAATGAATGCGTATTTTTTTCTCAATTTTGGACAATTGTTCTTTGCATTAGTTGATGTTTAGCGAAGGACTACTCAGTTTTAAACTGGATGGTAACAAAAGTTGAGGCTTGATAATGTTGACTGTTTGTACTAAAAGTTTGTAATTTTTCTGAATAAATACTCCATTTGATACCATCCAGTTTGAATGAGGTCAATTATATATATATATATATATATATATATATATATATATATATATATATATATATATATATATATATATATATATATATATATATATATATATATATACACATATGTACATTTATGTGTGTGTATACTTTTACCTCGAAAATGCCCCCATAAACTTGTGGCCTAAGATTTGAATAGAGGCCTCTTGAATGTAAACAGTCCTTTTCAACATCGATTCGAATTAATATTTCCTCAGATCCTTATTACAAGAACTGAGTGACGTGAAGGAACTAAAGATAATGATTCCTATACAAACACTTTCATCCCCATGACTGGCTTTGACACAGGGGAGGGGAGGGGGAGGAGGTCGAAAAAGGTTCGAGATACCGACACCACCACCACCACCACCACAACCACCTCTGTCCTCCTCCTCCTCCTCCTCCTCCTCCTCCTCCTCCTCCTCCTCCTCCTCCTCCTCCTCCTCCTCCTCCTCCTCACCCCTTTTTGAAAACGTCCCAGAAGAAGACAGTTGTTAACAGCTGCTTGAGTCAATTAGGTGAATTCAGGCCGCCGTGGGCCGCAGCGCCATCTTATGACGATGAGCCAAAGTATCTCCCAGGTTGAGGAAAAGTTTTAAGTGAAAAGCATTTGCTTTTACGTGGGGAGGGAGGGGAAGGGGGTAGGAGAGGGAGAGAAAGTGGGGAGTTGTTGTTTGGAGGCCGGGGAGGCTGGGAGGGAGAGATTGCTGATCGTCCATACTTTGAACTACAAACTTCTCTTTTCAACCTTTCAACCTGTTGCCCCAGTGGTATTAATTCCTGCCTACAAGCGTTCTTTCCCATGGGGGGGCGGGGTTAGTGACGTCGGTGCACGTCACGCGGTGCACTGTAGGCGTTACTTTAGGTTCTTTGCAGCGTCCCTTCGGCCCTTAGCTGCAACCCCTTTCATTCCTTTTACTGTTACTTCCGTTCATATTCTCTTTCTTCCATCTGACTTTCCACCCTCTCCTGACAATTATTTCAACATTTTTGTCAGTGCTGAATTTTCCTCCTTTCAAATTTTATATTCCAGTTTCCGTTTGTTCCAATTCCAATGCAAGTGTTCTGTGGAAACGCAACGTAGGTACATGAGACCGTTTTATTGAATGGAAATGTCGTCACTTCATTTCTTTGGTTTATATTTACAAGAAAGACTCAGGCTGCTTTTCAAAATGATGAGAACCAAAAGGCGTGTGGAACAAATTCTTTCAAGGCTGTGTTTTTGCTACTGGATTTTTTTCCTGGACTTTTAATCTCTGGAAGAAGGCCTACAGGTCGTTACTACGTGTAGGATGACTTTGGTTTAGACCCAACATTTGTGCCATGATTTTTCAACGACGTTTGGTGTTTGATGTTGGTCGTATACAAAATTTTTCTTTCAGACATTGAACAAAAATAAACAAGTTTAAAATGTCTGAAGTTTCTGTCACTGCAATCGAGTTTTATTTTTATTTTTATTTATAATTTTAAGCCATCGAAAATAGGTCTCTTCTTTCGGTGATCTCTTATTTGCTGTTTGAGCCTGTTACTTCTTTGAAATTCATAACCATCCCGGTGGTGGTTTGGCTTTCATCATCGTTGCCAGAGGCACGATTATATGATTAACTTTCAACATCTGAATAAAAAAAAACTGCTGAGACTAATAATAATAATTTAAGGTTTGATGATTGGATGGATGATCAACAATAATAATTTGCATCCCTCTAGCCTCAGTAGTTTTTAAGATCTGAATGGGAATAGAAAAATCAAATTCAACGGACAATACAAAATAATAGTTTTCTCTTAAGAAAAATAAAAATGTAATTACAAAATTTTGGCACGAAGAGTTAAAATCCCATTACTACAATACACACGACGTTGTTTCACGTGATTGCATACCAACAATCACAGGGAGATAGTTGCATGCATCATTTACTAGATTTAGTCGTTACCAAAACTACTCAATCAATTTCATTCAGATTTTACCGTTCTTAATCGCTTTTTGATGTCGATATGCTGTGCTGTCATGCTTTCCAGCGCACGTGACCTATAAGCATGGAATGATACAAAACCGAAGTGCATAACACGAAACACCTGTTAGAACACACGACATTGCGGTCTGAATGTAAACAAAAATGCTATTACTTGATCAGGCATCATTTAAGGTTCTTTGCAGCGTCCCTTCGGCCCCTAGCTGCAACTCCTTTCATTCCTTTTGCTGTACCTTCATTCACATTATTTTTCTTCCGTCTTGCTACCCACACTCTCCCAACAATTGTTTCACAGTGCAACTGCGAGGTTTTCCTCCTGTTACTCCTTCCAGACCTACCTACCATCACTTTCCTTTCCAGCGCTGAATGACCTCATAGGTCCCAGTGCTTGGCCTTTGGCCTAAACTCTATATTCCATTCCATATCTACCGACAGGCCTTTATTCCTCTGTTGTGACGCCAGTTTTAATAGCCACAAATCACTCAATCAGTCCTTCCTCTGTAGACTATCTTTGCGTTTGCATTTGAACAACAGGAAGGAAATTCCTGAGATGTATGCACTTCCACCAACTCAGGTTTTTTTGCCATGCCCATAGTAGGTTATGTTAGGTTAGGCTAGGTTAGGTTGGGTTAGATTAGGTTAGATTAGGTTAGATAGGTTAGGTTAGGTTAGGTAGGTTAGGTTAGGTTGATAGGTTGGTTTAGATAGGTTAGGTTAGGTTGGGTTGTGTTAGGCTGTGTTGGGTTAGATTAGGTTAGGTCAGGTTGTGTTGGGTTAGATTATGTTACGTTAGGGTTAGGTTAGGTTGTGTTGGGTTAGATTAGGTTAGGTCAGGTTAGGTTAGATCAGATTAGGTTAGATCAGATTAGATTAGATTAACAATCCCAGCGTAATTTGGATGTGGGGAAACTGAGATTATTTTCAAGAAAATTCTATGGTTAGTTTTTAAGATATGGCCTCTTTTTTCAGGGAAAGGTCCCTACTACTAGGTTACATCTCTGGAAAATGCAGGCGGGAACCTTCATGCTGAAACCTCCTCACATCCAGTTTTGCATGTGCCTTTGTCATTAGAATTTTAAAATATTGCTAGCCTCTTGTGAATGTCTGAATCACAGACGAACTTAGATCAAGCCAGATGGTCAATCCAGGTGTGCTTGTGGGGAGAGAGAGAGAGAGAGATGGGGGAGGCCTCCATATTGAAGTGTAGAAGGTAACTACAAAATCGAAAGAGAGAGAGAGAGAGAGAGAGAGAGAGAGAGAGAGAGAGAGAGAGAGAGTAAATTCCTGAGACATAAGAGCGCTTGTGATTGAAAAGATTAATAGCTCCCGACCTCTTGTTTGCGTTAATTGCCAAGAAGTTACGTAAAATAGAGGCAGTGAGGCGAGTCCGGAGAGTGAAAGGGTTATCAGGAAAACTCTTATATTGCCTAGATTATACCCAGTGTGTTTAGTTACCAATATAAAATCAAACCACAACTGTACCATGGTGGGGAGGTAGTCCCGTCAGTTACTTAAGATCCTTTGCAGTTCTTCGCTGGACGAGTGTAGTTCTCGCCTCTGCTAGCCTTTCGAGTCTCCGACCGGCCAGTGAAGAATCCTTTCTTGTGATAGAAATTCATCTCTCGTTACAATGTGGTTCGGATTCCACAATAAGCTGTAGGTCCCGTTGTTAGGTGACCAATTGGTTCTTAGCCACGTAAAATAAGTCTAATCTTTTGGGCCAGCCCTTTCAAGGAGAGCTGTTATTCAGCTCAGTGGTCTGGTTAAACTAAGGTATACTTAACTTAAGATCCTTTGCAGCGTCCTTTCGGCCCCTAGCTGCAACCTCTTTTGCTGTACCTCCGTTTATATTCTCTTCTTCCAACTTACTTTCCTCAACCCTTTCCTAATAGCTGATTCGTCGTGCAACTGCGAGGTTTTCCTCCTGTAGCACCTTTAAAACCTTTTCTCTCTCAATTTCCCTTTCAGCGCCGAATGACCTTATAGGTGCCAGCACTTGGCCTTTTGCCTAAATTTTATATACCAATTCCAAAGCCAAGTTTTATATTCCAATTCCAGTTCCAAAAATCAAACCGTAGGAAGGCATTTCTGAAAAATGTTAAAAATAGTGGCCAAGAATCTCCTCTTATTATCCCACTTTTTGCTTTTAGTAAGACATATGAATTTAATTTCATTACTCGCGATTGTGTATGGTTATTTCGGGTGTTTTGTTTTCGTTGTCGAAAATAACTAGTCGGAGTTCTTGAGGGGAGAGGGGAACCGGAAGCTTGAACCACTCGGGAATGTCAAACACTGCGATTTTTACAGTACAAACCTGGGAAGGGAAAGTTTGATTACGATTCCCACTTTAGTTTTCTGTTGTTTTGAATTGATGTACTGTTAGTAAGTTTGTAAGCGTGCACATACACACACACTTACACACACACACACATATATGTATATATATAACATATATATATGTGTATGTATATATAATTACACATACATACATTCATCCATACACAAGTGTATGTGTATATAACTGTATAGGAATGCATGTATGCTTGAGAGAGAGAGAGAGATACCATTTGATACACCTCACGCCCAATGTAAGAATAACATAAATACAAAAGATTCCAATGAATATAAATAACAAAGACCACGAACCATTCATCACTCTTGTTCAATACCGTACTTCACCATTCGAGGGGAGGGGGAAAAAATGCGAAAAATCAGCCATCCCAGAGAAAGTGTTCCTGTGTCATTAGTGAAAGCTAATTAAAGCCTGGGAAGGCATCTGGAGAATTGCGAAAATGTTTTTTTTTTTGGGGGGGAGGGGGGTTGGGGCTAGGAGATGCAGAGTGAAACTAGCGAAGAAAGGCGAGAAGAATCGCAACTTGTAGATAATGTTTTTGCAGGTGGGGAGGGAGAGAGGGAGAGGGGCCATGTACTCTCGTCGTGTTTTTTTTTTTTTTTATCAGTGAGGATTACGGATCTCGACATGGTGATAAGTTATTGATCTTAAGCGGGCCATGAATTACGAGTATGCACGCCGGCACGCGCGCACGCTGCCGGTTGAGGGAGAGAGAGAGAGAGAGAGAGAGAGAGAGAGAGAGAGAGAGAGAGAGAAAGACTGAGAGAGGTATTTTTCTGGTGCATGTGGGTCTGTAAACAGAATGATATGTCCTTTGTCTCTTAGGAAGAGCTTCAATTCACCGCTCAGATGTGCCTTCGTATTCTATAAAATATAGTATATATATAAATATATATATATATATATATATATATATAATATACATGTATATATATATACATATATATATAGTATGTATGTATGTTATATATATATATATATATATATATATATATATATATATATATATATATATATATATAAATATATTTGAATGTATTCCATATATATTTCGTAGATTTGATCTCCAATTTCCTTTAACAAGGTAGAAAAAAAAAAACTCCACCCGTAGGCTTATAATCCAAATGGGTTAAACATTTTAATATTTTCCTCTCCTGTCTCATTTTACTTCAGAAGTGAGTTTGGGGGGCCTGGGAGGGAGAGCCCCTGCCTCTTGGCCTGGCCTGGGGCAGATGTGTCCTCCTTTGCTTTTGAAATTAAGCAGCAGTGGATAGGAGCCAATCAGGGGGTCAGAATCCAGCCAGCTGGCCCGGGACGGTCAGTGTTTGTTTGGTGTCATGCGAAGAATTCTGCCGGAGTTGCCAGGTCGTCTTTTTCTTCCCCTCTCGATTTTGGCCAGATTGAAACCAATCTGTCTGAAGGTATTGCGGCGAGTTTCCCGAAAGTGTTCCCGCGTCCGTCCGTCCGGCTTGAAATCGGAGATCGCTCGTCTGAAATGCCTGAAAACCATGATTTATAAGAGTTTAGTAACCGTCCTTAAGACAGGAATCTCACCTCTGAGAATGAATTCAAACTGTTTTTTGTTTCTTCTGAGGAAATATTTCTGTTCTTCTCTAGTTTGCCGAAGAATTTAGATATTACTTTCTTGGTAACTGATCTCTTCTTACTCGGGTGGGAACAAAGAAGTTTACTTTTGAGAAAAGATTTAATGGCAGGTCAACCTATGGTGATTTGCATAACTCAGAAATATTTTGACACAATAAAATCTGTGAAACATGCAGTCGACTAAGCAGGTATTCTCTCCTTAGATGTACTTTCCATTTCTTTTATATTCTGGTATCCGAAAATCACTTTCAGTATAAAAAGACCATTAGATATCCTTAGTCAATTTGTTTTTTTGTAGTCTGAGAACACCGTTGCAAAATGTCCTCAGCCATTCGATGCTATTTTCAGTTGTTTTTTCACTGTGCACGACTTTCAAAGCACACTGTCCTCTGCAAGTCTTGCAACCGTTTCTTTCTTTGACCTTGGGTGCTTGTCCAGAGGAATGCCTTTTTTTCGTGTTCCGAAGGAAACCAAATTTTAACACCCAGACACTTCTGGGTTGGATATTTTTTCAATTCATTTTTTTGAGTCACTGCATTCAATTATTAATTATTTGTTTTTTGGAATTCTTGTGTCGTTAAGCGTGCTTGTCCCTCGTAGAGAGAGAGAGAGAGAGAGAGAGAGAGAGAGAAATATTTGGTTTCTTTGCCTTCGAGTGAAACTCTCATACCTTGCATTCATCACCGACCTCGCCCCCACAACAACGAGGAAACATGTGATTAATCCCACGGGAAGGAAACGACTGGGTCCACTTCATGAAAAATCATTGGTTCCATTAGTGACTAAGCAGTGAATTAGGTACTGGGTGGTTAGTAGATTCTAGAGACGAGGGCATAGCATCCTCATCCCCTCATCTTAGAATCACTGGCTCTTTAAGGTGAAAAGTTTAATGTTCTCAGAGAGATGGAATGAAGATGTTAGCATGAAATGGGGTCTTGATTGACAGGGGAATGTTGGGATGTTGGAGAGGAGAAAAGCCTGATTTACATGACTATATTCTCTTTAAACAATGCACTGACGGTTAAGCCTTCAGTGGCATTCTCAAGTGCCCAAAAGAAGTAGATGTGTTGCTCCCCCGATTGAGAAAGTGGAGAGCTGGATTTAATTTCCTTTTGGCTAACGGAGTGCATTGCTACCCTAAGGTGTGCAATGTTGCGCATTGTTTCACGGAAATTTAACTGTAAGTCCCTTTTCTTCAGAATACTTTGATACCTTTGGGACAAACATCACATGAGTATTGTCTAGAAAAAGTACATCGCTGTGATGATAAATGTCATCATCTAGAAATGAAATATCCCCTCTGATGAACAAAATGTACAAAATACATTCCGTATTTTCCAAATGTACAAAATACATATTGTCCCTGGATGCACGTGTCGCTGTTCAAAGTCTGAAATTTAATGAAAATGTCATCATGGATATTTTACACCACAATTAAATTTTTATTTTATTTATAATAAAATGAATATTGTAAAAGGAAATTCTTTTCCATTTAGTGTGCAACTCAAGTCCCTTGGAAAGCTAGCCCCTTCGTCTGCAAATTCTTGCAATTCCGCTTTATTAAACTAGTATTTTGATAAATCCCACCACCTCTTCTGTCTAAATGTGAGGATGAATAATTTTTGAAGTAGGAATCCCATTTATGTTTAGAGTTCCTATTCACAATCACGATTCCAGGCAGATATTTTATCCGGTTATAAGAGTTTTTTTGTAAGAGATGTAATCATGCAAACGTACTTTTATGGTAAGTTGTTTCCTATCTTCCTCCATTTCCTCAAGTAGATGCTTTGTCTTGCATTTCTGCTGACGGTGGAAGAATGCAAGATAAATGTTCTTGGAGGTTCAGTTTCTCTTTTCGAATTGGACAGTACCGGATTTTTTTTTTTTTGGAAGTCTGTATCCTGTAAGGGGATAGTGCCGTCAGTGCAGTTGGACAGGACCGTTTTTTTTCTTTGCAGTACCATTCTTCCCTAGTTCAACCCTTCTTTTACCTCCTTCATACTTTTTCTTCACCCCGTATACAAGAGAAGTGAGTGGCGCAATAGGTCGTTTAGGTATGAGCCCTCAGTGTTTATTTTATGCAAGTGGGATCATCGAGACATTCAAAGACTGCACTCAGGTCCTTCTTTTATTACACAGGGGATTCAGTTGTTAAAGGACGGATTTTGCGATGGAATCTTTCTTGTTTTCCTTGGAAGGCCTTAGCAGTATAAAAAGTTGTAGCATGTCAAAGAGTAATGTTAAATGGTTCAATGAATTTCAAATTTGTTTGATTAAACATCTATACTTTGTAGGGAATGAGGAACGTCTCAGTTAGCTGGGCCTGGTCTTTTTCCTCTCGGTACCTTTCTTATCTTAAGGACGACCTCTGGGCCAAGGCCTACACTATCATAAGCCCACCTTACTATAAACCAACCAACTAACTGCTCGGCCAGTAAATGAAGGACTGGTCAAATTAAGATCATATGGCCTCTCTGCTGAATCGAGTCCCAGCAGACTCTATTTCAAGTGACATGAATTGTGTCTCCTTGCAGAGAATTAAAATTTTTTTTGCTGACTCGGTTCATACGAAATGCACAGCTTCTAACATCTGGGGACCAGAGAGCTACAACATTCCAATAAAAAAGGAATTCTCGAGCTTTTGGCAAGTGACTTCAGTAATAACTTAGATATACTGAAGAGCAAAGCCATTTCGTATTTCAGCATGCTGGCTGTTGCTGTTAGTCTTTTAAAATGTTGAGGGTTCCATAAAATCAATGACATTCCCACGATCACAATATACTTAAAAGAAAATATGTGACTCATGTAGATAAATCAAATGAGAAAGGAAATGGGCATTTGCATAGCAATGTCGATTGTTTTTGAAGATGCGGATGTGGAGGGGCGTAGTTCAGGCCGTAAACTATCAGATTATAACTACATAATATCCATTTACCTTGACGAACCTCATCGTCCCAAAAACTTTTTTGGTTTATGTAATGTAAAATGAAATGTTAGTGTAATCTGTACTGAAGACTCGATTCTCAAATTTGCATCTGCTTCCGACTGGCGTAGATGGAAACTTGAATCAATATAATAGTATATAACATTTTAACATGTTTTATATATATATATATATATATATATATATATATATATATATATATTATATATATATCTATAGACTTTGTTATTGACATTCATAAATTATCTTGATCCGGACGGTATAGAAGTATAATGCGCAAGCACTCTTGTTATATATGCTAAATCGAAGACTACAGACATTTATATCATTCCTTCGTCCTGGTTTCATTCCAAGCATTGCATTTCGTGAGAGAGAGAGAGAGAGAGAGAGAGAGAGAGAGAGAGAGAGCTTTTTACGGGAGATTCTGTTTTGTATACGGCACAAGTCAGATGTGAGGTGAAATAAGGTATAATTCCATCATTCCCCTTTTGCTGTCAAACACTGATAAGAGATTTAAGGTCTCCACCTGCTGCGCACTACATCAACTTGAAATTGATTCTGAGAACATTTATATTTATATTTTCCCCGAGTTTATGATTCTTTTAGACTTACGTTTGAATGAAGGACCCGCAATATAGAGAGAGAGTGTTATGTGACAAATTACTTACCCAAACACATGTGACCTCCCATTTCGATCACTTGACTCTTATACTTTAATTGACTTTATTTTGTTCTTGTCTCAAAGCACTGATGTCCTTTGCTGTGAGAGCAGAAAATTCAATATAAAAAGGCTTGATTTTTCTAGTCGTCAGTCAATTTTGCTTTTGAGGTTGAAAGTACAAACAGGATGTGATTCTTAAGTTGTGTTAAACATTTGTGTTAATTTTCATTCTTACTCTTTAGACCTACGGATAGGTAGGATGAAAGGTCTACAGTGAAAAAGGTAAAAGAAGTATAGGAATATGTGAGATTTTAAAATAATACATACTTTGTTGTTTTTTGAAAGAGGGAATGTTTGAAGAATTGTCTAAATCAGCCCTGGTACGGATTTCAGATGTTCAAAAAGACAGGTGTTACAGGTACTTGTTCAAAAAGACAGGTGTGAGGTGTGTTATAGGTACCTGAATGTTCAAAAAGACAGGTGTGAGGTGTGTTATAGGTACATGAATGTTTAAGAAGACAGGTGTGATGCGTGTTACAGGTATACGAATGTTCAAAGAGACAGGTGTGAGGTGTGTTAGAGGTACATGAATGTTCAAAAGACAGGTGTGAGGTGTGTTACAGGATTCTGTTCAAAAAGACAGGTGTGAGGTGTGTTACAGGTACCTGAATGTTCAAAAAGACAGGTGTGAGGTGTGTTACAGGTATATGTTAAAAAAGACAGGTGTGAGGTGTGTTACAGGATTCTGAATGTAAAAAGACAGGTGTGAGGTGTGTTACAGGTACCTGAATGTTCAAAAAGACAGGTGTGAGGTGTGTTACAGGTATCTGTTCAAAAAGACAGGTGTGAGGTGTGTTACAGGTATCTGTTCAAAAGGCAGGTGTGAGGTGTGTTACAGGATTCTGTTCAAAAAGACAGGTGTGAGGTGTGTTACAGGTACCTGAATGTTCAAAAAGACAGGTGTGAGGTGTGTTCTGTTCAAAAGGTATCTGTTCAAAAGACAGGTGTGTGTTAGGTGTGATAGATGTGACAGGTTACCTGAATGTTCAAAAAGACAGGTGCAAAGATAAAGAAGAGTATCAAAGGAACAACAAAATCTCAAGTGACCTTCAATAATGGGTCTTACGGTTTGCCATCACGTGACGTCACGTCATGACTTTTCTTCACATCACGTCTCCTTTCGTTTAAGATGTGAATTCGAAGCGACGAGGACTTGTTCCAAGTAACGAATGAGCAGAAGTCTCCGCTCGCGAATGTTGACAGGTGTTGAAGTTCGTTAAAAAGCGCACGTTAATCACGATGCCAAAAAGATAGATGCGGGACCCTTGTCCCCGTTTTTCAAAAGACAGGTGCCGGGTTTATTGCAGAATGTTTAAAAAGACTATGGAGAAATCTTCCCAGGTGTGAGGTTGGCTGCTGTAAAAACAGGTACAATTAACTCTTTTTCTCTCTCTGTTTCTCTCTCTCTCTGTCAAAAAAGCAGGTGTGAGGTGTGTTAGGATCTGTTCTCTCTCTCTCTCTCTCTCTCTCTCTCTCATAAAAGCAGGCTGAGGTCTCTACCTCTCTCTCATAAAAGCAGGTGTCTCTCTCTTCTCTTCTCTCTCTCTCTCTCTCTTCAAAAAGACTGTGAGGTCTCTCTCTTCAAAAGACTCTCTCTACCTAATGTTCAAAAAGCAGGTGCAAAGATAAAGAAGAGTATCAAAGCTCTCTCTCATAAAGCAAGTCTCTTTCTCTCGTCTCTCTCTCATTCAATCAAGTCTCTCTCTTTAAGATCTCTCTCTCTCTTGTCTCTCTCTCTCTCTCTCTCTGTTGAAGTTCTTAACTCACGTTAAAATGCAAGATAGGGCGGGATCTCGCTCTCTCATAAAATAAGTCTCTCTCTCTCTCTCTCATTAAAGCAAGTCTCTCTCTCTCTCTCTCTCTCTCTCTCTCTCTCTCTCTCTCTCTCTCTCTCTCTCTCTGGTAGACCTCAAAACAAGTGCGAACTTTGCCAAGAAATATTGTTTACACTTCAAGCGATATTTCTCATTGGGATTGCTTTTCTGATTTTTTTTTTATGCCTTTCCTCTTTGGAGAGAGAAACCCGTTCGACCTTCAGATTCACACGAGTTACAAAGGGTGCTAGGAAATTTCTCATTCTCTCAAGTTCATTGGAACATTAGTAGTTTGGAAACTTCAGTTGTTTTTATTGAAATGTTTTGAGACAAGAAACAAGTAAAAAATACGCCGAAGTTTTTTCGGCGCAATCAAGTTTTCGTACATCGTATAACCAAGGCCACCGAAAATAGATCTATCTTTCGGTGGTCTCGGTTTAATGCTGTATGAGCCGCGGCCCATGAAACTTTAAAAACGGCCTAGTGGTGGCCTGGCCTATATTGTTCTAGACACACAATTATGGCTCACTTTAACCTTAAATATTATTTGTTTGAATATAAGCTTTTAATTTTGTTCGGTGGGAGAGCAGCAATCTATTTGCTTCCAGTTGTGAATTAAAAAAAAAAAAATTGTACTCGTCAGCCAAATTGGTTTCTCCCGTCTCCCTCTGAAAGATCTCATTCAAGTTTAAAAAACAGTTGAAATGCAAGTTTTTCTGTGGGTCTAACCCCAGTCGTTCCTTTTACTGTACCTCCTTTCATATTCTCTTCCATCTTGCTTTCCACCCTCTCCTAAGAGTTCATTCATAGTGCATCTGCGATGTTTCCCGCCTCTTACACCTTTCAAACCTTTTACTGTCAATTTCTGTTTCAGCGCTGAATGAGCTCATAGGTCCCAGTGCTTGGCCTTTGTCCTAAATTCTATGTTCCATTCAATTCTGTGGGTCTAAAAGTCACGACATATCTGCTCTCTCATCAGTGTTTACGAGCTCCTTTTCTTCAACAGAAGTTTCAGTATGGTCATCTCACTATCATCTCAGTATCATTAATCTTCATATGCATTAGTATTTCAGACTCTGTTTGTTTGTTTACACCTTCCCTTTATTATTATTTTTCTTTTCTTGCCCCCTTTTAAGAAGTTCTCTAACACAATTTTCCCATATGGGGTAATGTCGCCAGTGCACCTCATGCCATGCACTGTAAGCATCACTGGAGGTTCATTGCAGCGTCCCTTCGGCCCCTAGCCGCAACCCATTTAATTTCTTTGATTGTACCTCCGTTCACATTCTCTTTCTTCCATCTTACTTTCCATCCTCTCCCAACATTTGTTCTCTTTTTACTCTCAATTTCCGTTTCATGACTGGATGACTTCATAGGTGCCAGCGCTTGGTCTTTGGCCTCAATTTTATATTCCATTCCATCAATCGTGTAGGTTTTGTATTTCAAGAAATTTGCAAACCGTTGTAACATTTCTTTTATCAGAAATTGTCTAAAATCTGTTATAGACAAAGAACGCCAATTTAGCCTTTAAAATAATTCTACACAACTTCAGATAAATTTAGAGTTGAAAAATTATTTCATTTCCTCGAGGGATGAGCGTCGGGTGTCTCTGTTCTAACCAAATGTATGCAAATGCTCAAAATGCTGTATAAAGCGATTGCAGACGATGGTGTTCTGAACTGAAAGCAATCCTCCGTCCATTTCGTATATTGAAAAGGATTTTATAATGTACTTTGTACGTTGAATTAGGCGA
Organism: Macrobrachium rosenbergii; assembly: GCF_040412425.1. Lineage (NCBI taxonomy): Eukaryota > Metazoa > Arthropoda > Malacostraca > Decapoda > Palaemonidae > Macrobrachium > Macrobrachium rosenbergii. The sequence continues at coordinate 4,195,699 of NC_089792.1, read as the reverse complement.
TTCACTCAACTGCATATTATACATACATTATATATATATATATATATATATATATATATATATATATATATATATATATATATATATATATATATATATATATATATATATATATATATATATATATATATATATATATATATATATGTGTGTGTGTGTGTGTGTGTGTACACACACACACACACACACACATATATATATATATATATATATATATATATATGTATGTATGTATGTATGCATGCATGCATGCATCGCATAGCCATCTATGTCATTTTGTGCTCTAATCTGTCCACCCTGTTCGTCAGTTCGTCAATTATTTCGTCATTGTACCCTTGACTGTGAGACATTTGCTGGCGAATGTCAAGGTCTTGGGAATATGAGACACAGTTTTCCTCTCCTGGGGACGTGACAGAGGAGGACAGTTTATCCTTGCTATGATTCTTTGTTGAGGGGGGGGGGGTGGCCATTGTGATATAGAGCAGTTATGTATCTTTGTTAGGAGGCGGGCTTCCTCAACAAAATTTAAATATATATATATATATATATATATGTATATATATATATTTGTATTTATATATATGATTTTATAATCTATATATATATATATATATATATATATATATATATAAATATATATAACATTTTTATATATATATATATATGTATGTATATATATATATAAGTATATGTATATTTCTATATTAGATATTTCTTATAAAAAGTTTAAACTTTTTTTTAGTTTTTTATTTAATTTTATTAAAGCGTCAATAACCTGTATGTTGTAACACCAGTTTGAAGTAACTATAAATCACTCTGTCTCCAGGAACCTCGATATGAGATGAAGTGTATTTTTGACTGACAACCTTTGACACTTCAGAAACAACCTCTCTTGCATAAACGCTCGTGGTTGTTATATCCTGTATTCCTATGCATACTTTGACGGTATGCAACATGTATTAAAGGAAAACGGACGTGTAAAATGGTATATAGGAAAACAAGAAAGGACTTAGGCCAATGAAAGGTGTCCATAAAAATATTAAATACCTTATTGCTTCACTTAAGATCCTAAATTCCAGGAATAAGTAATTCTCAGATTAGTAAACTGAATGCACTCGATAGCCGGAAAAAAAAATGTTTTAGCTACTGAGATCGACACGCCGAATAACGATCAGGAGAAAATGATATAAATTGTTGATTTTACGATTGTAACCCACCGAGGAATTGTTGAAAAAGGA
>NC_089792.1:4144461-4191961 GCF_040412425.1 Macrobrachium rosenbergii | reverse complement strand
AATTTGACTGAAATACTCCCCCAGCAGAAGCTTCTGTATCTAAGCATTTGTTTGATTTTATACTTAGTCTTCTGACAAAGGAGCTTGTGCATTTTAAATCGCTTCGTTGAAATTCTTATTGCATTAACATCTATGCATCAGACACGGACATCCTGCATAATCATGGATTGTATCACATTTCAAGATATTCCAAGACGCATCACATTCCAAGAAATTCCATGTCGCTCTGTTAGACATGCTTCAAGATATGGAGGAAACTTTATTGGTTGATCACCCGTAGGGAGGTAGTGCCGTCCGTGCACCTCACGCGGTGCACTGTAGGCATTACCTTAGGTTCTTTGAAGCGTCCCTCCGGCCCCTAACTGCAACTCCTTGCATTCCTTTTACTGCACCTCTATTCATATTCTTTCTTCGATCTTACTTTCCACCCTCTGCTAACAATTGTTTATAGTGAAACTACGAGGTTTTCCTCCATCTAGACCTTTAAAACCTTTTACTCACAATTTCCTTTACGGCGTCGAATGACCTCATAGGTCCCAGTGCTTGGCCTGTGGCCTAAATTTTATATTCCAGTTCCAATCCTGATTTAACCATACTGCCTCGTGCACGAGTGAAATTGTCTTATTTCCCATCTAAAAGATATTTTCAGTTTTTTTATTATATACTCTCCTGGGTCCAGCATTCCCATGAACCAGTCAGCTCAATTCCAAGCATACAGAGAGCTTACGAAGAAACTTAGTTTTCGATAGAATGGCGCCTGTCAACCATTTTTTTAAATTTTTTTATTATTATTTCCTGGAATTGCGAGGATTGATTTTGTACTAAATTTTAACTTTCAGCATTTCAGGCGACAAAGTAAACGACTTACGACTTGCAAAAGTTTACGGCAAATTGTTAATAGTGCCATAAAAATTCATTTTTCTTATGGAGGCCGAAGGGACCGGCTGTCAATGTTCGTTTTGAGTTTAGAATACACAGATGAAAACGGAGGCGTCAGAAAATCTTTACGTTTGGTGACTGTGGAGTCATGCTCTCTCTCTCTCTCTCTCTCTCTCTCTCTCTCTCTCTCTCTCTCTCTCTCTCTCTCTCTCTCCCCTCAGCACTTCTAAATATAACAACTTCTCGCTACCAGTGGTCATCGAGACATGATTATAAATGGCGTTGGTATTTGCCCTACATAAAAAAAGGGAGAAAAATTAATACCATTCACGTCAGAAGTGAGTCTCTCTCTCTCTCTCTCTCTCTCTCTCTCTCTCTCTCTCTCTCTCTCTCTCTCTCTCTCTCCAATGGTTTCAGTTCGTATTTCTAATTGCAAAGAACTATAATTGGTTTTGAAAAGTTTCGTGGATTCAGCTCAAGTTCGAAATTCATTAAAATTATTTACCCAAAAGGAACATAATCGGAGGGTTGATATAATAATTTATTATAAAAAAAGAGTTTTTTTTTTTATATATCCTATGACGTCTGAAACCTGTCCATAGCATATGTTTGCTTCCTGTCTTGTGCCAATTTTTTTGTGCTTTTTTTTTTTTTGAAAGTAAGTCGAGAGTGATTAAAGGAATGTTTATGACATGGCTGCGTTTATGAGGTACAGGAACCCCTCACTATAATCAGCCGTTTATGACGAAAATAATCATAAAAGGTTTAAATCTTAGTCAGTACGTGTTTGTGTGTGTGTATTGTGTGTGTGTGTGTGTGCATGTTTCCATAATCACATTTTGCAATTGATGAGAATCCTTATAAGATATTGGAGGATCTTAATCAGCCAGTGTGATTGTGTGTGACTGTGATTGTGTATGTGTGAGTATTTTCACAATCATATTTTGCAATTGATGAGAGTCCTTATACTGTAAAAGACTGGAGTGTTCTGAAACGGAATCCTCCCCGATGTTCTGTGGTTTATGTCCCTTTTAGAGTTTCAAATGACCGGCCCCTAATTCGGACGAGATCGTTGACTGAAGGCTCTCATTGAAAGGATGATAATGAAGGCGAATGTCTTTGGGCGGGTGCCAGGGAATCGGATCGCCGACTTTGATTGAGGAGAGACTTCTTTTAGCTTAGCAGATAAAAAAAAAAAAAAATTCGCCGTAATGAATCTTAATTGATTTTCGTAGATTTTGCCTAGGTTTCTAGACTTGGGTGATTGGCCTAGATTTGGAATGCAGCTTTTGAAGTGTTCAATGACATTGGTTTTTCCTATCCCCTTCTGTTACATGTTTTGAATGAACACCATATGCTTTAGAAGCTTTGAATTTTAATTCAGTGGCTCCTGGGAGCTTGTTCATACGAATAGGGTTCATCTCCTGAATAATAATAATATATAATAATAATGGTAAAGTATGTGATAATGGATTTTCAGCATTTTACTGCCTGTAGGCGACGAAGCCGGGTCTAGGTTTTCTTTTAGTAATTTCAATGATAAATCCTTACTTTCGTAACTAGAATTTCAAGTGGTCCTTCGTCACTTTTAATAATTACCTTTTAAAAGAAATATAGTTTCCTCTGTTTCAATTTCAATTCCTTTAATGATACTTCTTGAGGTGACTCCGAAAGTAATGTTTTCAATATCACACTAGTGCCGTCAGTTTACATCTCATGCGGTGCACTGTAGGCATTACTTAAGGTTCTTTGTAGCGTGCCTTCGGCCCATAGCTGCAACTCTTTTCGTTCCTTTTACTGTACCTCCTTTCATATTCTCCCATTTCCATCTTATTTTCCAAGTTCTCCTAACAGTTGATTCATAGTGCAACTGCGAGGTTTTCCTCCTGTTACACCTTTCAAACCTTTTGCTGTCAATTTCCGTTTCAGCGCTGAATGGCCTCATCGGTCCCAGTGCTTGGCCTTGGGCCCAAATTCTATATTCAATTCAATTCAGTATCACATTTCCTATTATACACATTCTTCAGTTAGTTGCGAGTCTTAGCGTTATTAAATAAAGATTGAGCGTGAAATGTTTAGCAACCAAAACCTTGCAGGACGTTGAAATTAAAACTCATTATCTTGAGGCATTAAGTGTACAGCTAAATAGCCCATGAATTATCAGGATTACCTGTCAGACTAATTACTTTTGAACGAAACCAAATAACGGCAATTACGGATTAAGCTATTCTTGAACTAGTCCGAAGTTACGGCCATGCATGATATGCTATCTCTTAGATATATGTGAAGGAAACAGTTTCGTATAGATTAACAATTCATGGCTTCAACTGGCGGAATAGAATTAGGAGCAGTTTTTTATATAAGGATAATTTTATGCTGAAAAGTGGTTGGAAAGATATCGGAGATTAAGAAGCAAGCCAACTGATTTAAAACCAAGCGCATGAAGTGACAAGAATGTAGTGCCAGTATGACAGCGATTTGGCGGCGTCCCTGCGGCCTGTAGCTGCAACCCCTTTCATTCCTTTTACTGTGCTTCTGTTCATATTCTTTTCCTTCTAACTTACTTTCCAAGTTCTCCTAACCATTGATTCATAGTGCAAATCCTTTGAGGTTTTCCTCCTGTTACACCTTTCAAACCTTTTAATTCTCAGTCTCCCTATCAGCGCTGAATGACCTCATTGCTCCCAGTGCTTGGCCTTTAGCCTAAATTTTATATTCAATTTGCAGTGTTCTTTCGGCCCCGAGCTGCAACCCCTTTCATTCATTTTACTGCACCTTTCATATTCACCTTCCGTCTGACTTTCCACCTCTCCTAACAATTGATTCAAACCTTTTCCTCCTGTTACACCTTTCAAACCTTTCAATTCTCAGTCTCCCTATCAGCGCTGAATGACATCATAGGTGCCAGCGCTTGGCCTCTGGCTTAAATTTATGCTCCATTCCATTATGATGGCGAAGAGTGAATCCGTCGACACGAAAGATTATCCCTACAATCAACAGCGGTTTGAGAAGGTTGTGGCTGCAAGGGGGAGACCTCGTATAATGTGGGTGATGGGTGAAACGTCTAAGCGTCTCGCTGACTTCGATGTACAAACATCACAGTGAGGAGGGCGTGTTCTTATCGATAGCAAGGTGCGTAGGGAGCCAGATCTAAATTAGACGAGAGGTGCGGTAACAGTAAACAGTTACACTTCGCTGGTTGGTCGCGGTTTTTTTTTCTTTGTGCTGATGTGTTAATGCGATTTATTAGAGGGTTACAGGGAACCATTTTTTTTTTTGCATTGCAGATAAGATGTGCCTTTGCTTAGAACACAGAAGTTGTCATTTTAAAGTTTTGATGGGAATTCGAGTTAAGAAATTGTTATGTATGTATATATATATATATATATATATATATATATATATATACATATATATATATATATATATATATATATATATGTGTATATATATATATTTTATCACATCACCGTGATTCATATAAATCAGTGTTTTTAAAAATTATCTACCTCGGAAATAATATATTTTCATATATTTATTTTTAGTTGATAATACATCGTCCGTGGGCTAACAGTCAGACTCACTGGACGCTTAACTACCAGCAAGTGTATAAGTGGATATCGTCTCCCATATAAATCGCCCGTCGAACTCAGGTGTTTGTATTAGAGCGATATCCACCCACCATACATTTGTCATACCATAATGACTTTTATCATCACCGTGATTCATATACAATCATACATCCACTGTAGTCCAGTTCTTGTCCTTCGCTGGTTCGAGCTAACGAACTTATTATCAACTAAAAATTCTTTTAAAAATGATTTGTATATGTTTTGTGTATATGTATATATTGTATATGAATCATATATGATAAATCATAGTATACATACGTATACAAACGCACTACACGGTTAGCATGGCAGAGGTGGGTGGATATCTTAAAAAACACCTGAGTTCGACGGGCGATTTGTATGTATGTCGATATCCACTTGTACCTCAGCTGGCCGCGTTTAACATTATATCACCTTGTCCTTCGCTGGTTCGAGACCACGGGACGACGAACTTATTTCAACTAAAAATTCCCCTTAAAAATGTACCCTATTTGGTGGCGCAATGGATATTAAATGACACCAGTTAAATTATCTCCTATATTCATTTATATTTTGGGATAAAATTTTATATATTATATTATATATATATTATATATATATATATAGAGAATATATTGCAATTTTGCATATATGTTTAAAATATATATATATGTAAAACACTTGTTTTATGTATATATATTGTGTGTGTGTGTATGTATAATTTTTTTTATATATATTCCAAAATATATATATAAAACACATGTATAATACATGCATACAATTTTTTTAACTACATTCCAAAAAGTTATATATATATATATATATATATATATATATATATAATTTTTATATACAGCTGACAGTGATCTTTTATAAGTGATTTGTATATTTGTTTGTATATAATATATATATATATATATTTGTATATATATATTAACTGGATTAAAATCTATATATATATATATAATATATATATATATATATAGCGACATGTCATTATCTTAAAAACTCTATGTATGTAAGTGTGTAAGTTTATAAACAGGTTAACATTATATCACCGCTGTAGGCCTTTCATGTCCATTAAAAACCCCCTTTGAATGGACCAGGCAAAGTGAATCTTTTTTCATTTTTTTGGGGATTTTTGCTTTTAACTCTGAAATCATGTCAATTTTGCATGCTTTAAAATGGCTGCCCAAAACACTGTTTTGCCACCCAAAATTTTTTCATAATAAACTGGTAATAATATTGCACTAGTTTTTTTTTTCATTCCATAGTATGCAATTTTTTTCCATTCAAAAACTGGTAATAATGTAACTAATTTTTCTTCCATTCCATAGTATGCTTTCATTCCATATTGCACCCAATTTTTTTATTCCAGAAAACTGGTAATAATGTATTGCCACCCATTCAAAAAGTTGGTAATTAATCGCAAATTTTTTCAAAAGTGGTAATATAAAGACATACGCATATATAATTGTGTATACTTTGTAGTGTATTAACTGGATTAAAATCTTCAATTTTGACTGAAATTATACTATATATCATTCCTTGTGGAGAAAGTTTTCAGCTTTAACGGTAACTGTTGAAACCCCGGGCCTGAAACCCGGGAAACTTTTTATTTTTATTTTTATTTTCTTTTAACTCTGAATCATGTAATTACTGGTATGCCACCCATAGATGAATGTAAACTACTGTTAGTATGCCTGGCGTGCTAGTGTGTATGCCAAACTGGCAGATATGTAACCATAGATGTAATTACTTATGCTAGTGCTAGTATGCCACCGTTCAATGTAATTATTTAAGCTTGTGCTAGTAGGCCACTCATAGATGTAATTACTTGTATACTTATACAGTTGCTGGTATGGTGCCCTTAGATATAATTACTTACGCTGGTGCTAGTATGCCACCCATAGATGTAACTGACCACAAAGCATTATTCCAAACACAAGTTGAAAACAAATTATAATGGAATTTCCTTGCATTTTTATTCACATTTTTTTATGAAATTTAAATTGACTTACCATTTATATTGCATTCATTTATATATTTATATATTATCTATTTTTACTTTGGTACGTATTTTCCCGAGATGTAACCGAGTACCGGGACCTTTCCCTGAAAAAAGCGGGACGCCATATGTTAAAAACTGACCATAGAATTTTCTTCAAAATAATCTCTTATGTTTCCCATACACAAAGTATCGAACATATACTAATCTAATATAACCCAACCTAACCTAACCTAACCTAACCTAGGGGCATGGCAAAAAAACCGGGCTGGTGGTATACAAGCATACACCTCAGGAATTTACTTCCGGTACACCGCGAACGAAACCGGATTTTCAGTAACGCTGGTTGTAAATGTATAACTTAACTCCCCTTCAACGTTTGCTTAGTTTATCTTGCGCAGCGCTCGACTTGGCCGTGCAGAGCTGACTTAGATTGCACCAGCCTTAAAGATAAACATTTCCGCGATTAACTGTGAAAGCATTTATTTTTAATAGCTCTCTCGCAAATCTAAATTAGTTCTCAACATATTTAAGGAAAGACTTACGTTCGGCTTCTTGTTTTTGTGAGATCATGAGATCATTTTATCTTTCCGGAGAATTTTTTTTTTTAGTTTTCCACAGAGAATAAATTTCCCCTTGCCTAAGGGTCATTATTGTATCTACGCAGTATGAAGGTCCCTGGGGGCGCCTTCATACAGCGCTGTTGTTTAGATAATAGATTTTTGGGAGGTTTTGCAAGCCCTAAATCACCTCGTTCCCCGTAGGGGGTTAGTGCCGTTAGTGCACCTCATGCGGTGCACTGTAGACATTACTTGAGGTTCTTTGCAGCGACCCTTTGGCCCCTAGCTGCAACCCTTTTCATTCATTTTACTGTACCTGTGTTCATATTCTCTTATTCCATCTTACTTTCCATCCTCTCCTAACAGTTGATTCATGGTTCAACTGAGAGGCTTTCCTCGCGTCACACCTTTCAAACCTTCTTACTGTCAATTTTTATTTCAGAGCTGAATGACCTCACAGGTCCCAGCGCTTGGCTTTTGGCCTGAATCCTATATTCTATTCTATATCACCTCTTTATGATAAATATTTCACCATGAATTAGTTCTTATGTTCTTTTTGTAACTGATTTTCATCAGCAGAAGTCTGCGATGCGGACTGAAAAACATACTGACTAAAATACTGGTGTACATATCTGTTCAGCACCTGTTCCACCTATCTCTATCCCCAAATCTTTTGAGGAGGCATAAAAACCCCCCACCTGGGCGTGTAAGCGAACGAGACAATGCTCGTTGAATATACTTGCAGTTCTACTGCCAAGGAATATATAGATATACTTAACCTTGTCTGCTCTTGGGGTGCGCCATACCAGAGGCCTTAATTTCTGCTGTAGTGTCTCAGACTAAAAAAGTTTTGATATAATTCACAGAAGCATATCTCTAACTCTGTTAAGATAAAACTTTCAACGTAAATTTTGTCAAGGCATTTCAGTTTTTAGAGCTTCGGTTACTCTTGTGAATTTAGATGAAGTCGTGAAAGGAAAGTACAGCATGCAGCCAGCGAAGATATGCTTTGAAAAATGCAGAACAATTGCAGAATTTTTTTAATTTTCAGATCATAAAAATGCTATTTTGCCAAATACATAGTTATTTTTCGCTTAGATGTTTGAGTCGACACCTCCCGATTGTAAGGTTACAGATTTTTGGCAAGTGTTTGCACTTTGTGCATTTTGTATAAATACTCGAGATTTTATGTTCCATTCTGTCTGTTACTGCGTGCCTACCTAAACAGATCAATTATTGATAGCTTGTTTTCTCTACCATTATTTATATTTAGAGTAGCTAGACAACGGAGAATTTTCTCATTTTATTTCGAGTGCGGGTTTTTGTGGGTTGTGCATGAATGATGTCTTCTTGATATAGACAAAGGACACTTTAGGAGAATTTATGGCTGACTGCCAGAACGTTCTTTACTGAGATGCGCGGAGGTGTCTGATATGCTGTTGATGGGGCTGGTTGGATTCTCTCTGCGGTAGAATATTCCTCGACATTAATAATTGCGCCGAATAATAATTTTTAATCTATATTTCTGCCATTTTGAGGGAGGATTTGTTAGCAAGAGCTGCGGCCAACAGCGATTTCGTCACCTAGTTTCTGCCTCACACGGTGCACTGTGTAGGCATGACTTGAGGTTCTTTGCAGCGTCCCTCAGGCCCCTAGCTGCAACCTTTTCATGACCTTTACTGTACCTTCATTCATATTCTCTTTCTTCCATCTTACTCTCCACTCCCTGATAATAATTGCCCGGCTGATACTCCCTGAAGATTCATTGACATTGCGCCGTTATTTTTCAAATGGTTATTATCCTATACCAGTGGTTTTCAACCTTTTTGTGCCCATGGGCCATTTTTGCCATCCCTAAATACTAATGGCCCACTGCCCTTCAGAATTGTGTAATGATAATAGAATTATTATAAAGCATTTTCAGAACACTTTATTAGTTATACATTTTCAGTTATGGAATTATTTTTCAAAGTACTTTATTAGTTATTTTCATTTATGAAAGAAAGCACTGGCCTGCATTTACTGTAAATAAATCATGTGCATTGTAATCAAAACTCAAAGTACACTTTTTCCATTATGAAATTAAGCACTGGCCTACATTTACTGTAAATGATTCTTCATTTTTGAAATACTGTTTTGAAGATGTCCGTGGCATGGACCCCCTCAGAACTGCCCATGGCCCCCACAGGTTGAAAACCACTGTCGTATACAGTCTTGTTTTTAACGGAATCGTTTTCCGTAAATAAAGAGATTTCGACGCATAAAGTGTTAAGAGAATATGTTTTGAAAAGATGACAGTAACAGTCCCACTCGAAATGTGTAGATTGATTACATCTTAACGCATCGAACAAGTTTTTCCAGACCCTTCAGTTCAGTTGTGAATGTTTTAGAACAGAATTCATTTCTGTTCGAGATTATCAAATGGTTTGACCTCTCTCTCTCTCTCTCTCTCTCTCTCTCTCTCTCTCTCTCTCTCTCTCTCTCTCTCTCTCTCTCTCTCTCTCTGAACAAGGTTTTTTTCTGTTCTAGATTATCAAATGGTATAACCTCTCTCTCTCTCCCTTCAGGTCAATTAAACGATTTATATGTTTTGTACAGAACTCGTTTCTGTTCTAGATTATCAAATGGTATACTCTCTCTCTCTCTCTCTCTCTCTCTCTCTCTCTCTCTCTCTCTCTCTCTCTCTCTCTCTCTCTCTGAAGAAGTTTTCTTTTAGATCATTCATATCAATTAAAAGTTTTATAACAGAACTCATTTCTGTTCTAGACTATGAAAAGGTATGACCTCTCTCTCTCTCTCTCTCTAGGTCAGTTAAACGCTTTATAACAGAACTCATACCTGTTCTAGATTATCAAATGGTATAACTGTCTCTCTCTCTCTCTCTCTCTCTCTCTCTCTCTCTCTCTCTCTCTCTCTCTCAGGAATGGTTTGCATAACCTCGGTGTTTACTGTTATGTCCTGGTAATCACCGGAGCCACACGGGCGGAAGAACCGGGGTATCGGCCAAATATTGATGCGATGGAAATAGAATCTTTCCCTTCTATCAATGTGTCCTTGAAGAAGTGTTTTCGTGACTTATCTGCGGAAGGCAACTTGAGGAAGAGTCTGGAGAGAGAGAGAGAGAGAGACTCGAGGGTCCTTCTGATCTCAAAGATTCGGTTTTTTTTTTTGAATATTTTTGTTTACGTCTACGCTCCGTCGCCACAAGTCTCCCATCGATTATCTAGTACAGCGTTATCGATTATGTAACTCTGGCAGTTTTCGAAGGTGTTTTTCTTTTATTTGGCTTTGTAGTTATTTTTGTTTTATTTGGAAAGTTATTTCTGAGAAAAGCTATTGGACAGCAAACGTTTTTTTACGTTAGGGGTAAGTTATTTTTTTTTAATTGTCAATGCTATACTAATTCCAGTGTTTTACTAGTGAATATCCATATTTTGTTGTTAGGTAAATTGTCACGTATAATAATATGCATTTGCAAAGTGTTAATGTCGCCATTATTTTTGACACGTGGACTTCCTAGTGGTTTTCTCTATTTATTTTCGAAAGTACTCTCTGCCAATTCAGAAATTGGAAGAAAAATATATTTGAGAATAATTCCCCCAATACTTTGTGAATTGTATTTGCAGACATTGGGTATGTTGCATAATGGATGAGAATGATGGAAATCGATATACGAACTTATTTATAACACATAAAACTATTATGTGCACAGATTTACTGTTTTTATGTAGTCTACGGGAAATGAACTCCATGTTTAACTATCACAAACTCTTAAACCCTTGTAGTATTATTATTATTATTATTATTATTATTATTATTATTATTATTATTATTATTATTATTATTAGAACCATGGTCATATGGAACAAGCCCACCACAGGGGCCCATTGACTTGAAATTTAAGCTTCCAAAGAATATGTTGTCCAATTAAAAGAAACAGCAGTAGGTATTAGGAAATATAAAAAGAAGAGGTCTGTTATTAGAAAAAAATTAATTCACAAATAAAATAAAAATCCCCTACCTATTTGACATAGGTAGAGGAGGGTGAGAGAATGGGAGGGGGAAGGGGTAGGGAAGGGGAGGGAGGTTCACACACACACACACACACACACACACACACACACACACACACACACACACACACACACACACACAGAAAGGCAGCCAAGGAAATTAATATAATAGATGTTCTCTGTAATGACCTGTTTTGCTGACTTAAGAGGATTTCTTTGTGATCCGAATGCTTATCTTTGGAGTTGTAACAAACGATTAGTAGCTGAAAAGGGATTTCTTGTAATTTCCTGTAGGAATTTGCTAATCATTTCAAATCTGTTTTGCTAGTTAAACAACTTGATTATTGATTAAACACTACTCAGTTATAAGGACATGATTCTTTGCACTTTTATGTAATTGTGAGAATATTTTTTCTTATATAAGAGAGAGAGAGAGATTAAACATTAGTTTGTTACAAGGACAAGATTCTCTCTTTTTTTGTGTAATTGTGAGAGCAGTCTTTTTCTGAGAGAGAGAGAGAGAGAGAGAGAGAGAGAGAGAGAGAGAGAGAGAGAGAGAGAGAGAGAGAGAGAGGGGAGTAAACACTACTTTCCTATAAGAACAAGATTCTTTGCATTTTTATGCAATTCTGGGATCAGTCTCTTTTATGAGAGAGAGAGAGAGAGAGAGAGAGGAGAGAGAGAGAGAGAGAGAGAGAGAGAGAGAGAGAGAGAGAGAGAGAGAGAGAGAGAGTAAACACTACTTTCCTATAAAGGCAAAATTCTTTGCATTTTATGCAATTCTGAGATCAGTCTTTTGTGTGTGTGTATGTGTGTGTGTGTGTGTGTGTGAGAGAGAGAGAGAGAGAGAGAGAGAGAGAGAGAGAGACTAGTTTGCTATAAGGACACGATACTTTGCATTTGTTTGCAATTGTGAGAACAGTCTTATTTTATGAGAGAGAGAGAGAGAGAGAGAGAGAGAGATTCACAGGGCTTTCATTCGTTTGAACATCCGTAGAAGAACTTAATTAGCCAAGAAGGTACAGCTGTTGATTTATGGTCTCATGGCATAAAGGAATTACTGCCCTCTTCTGTTAGGGCAATTAGTGTCATTTGCATAATTCTAAATGGAATAATTTTCATAGAAACTATTTGAAATGCTTTCATACTTTGAAAGTAATTAATTGGTGTAAGAGGCACCCAAACATCGTGGCCTGGGTAAATTAGCAAATTGTCGGCAAAAGTTTTTACGTTACGTACAATTTCCTATTAAGAGTTTCTTGTATGTTATCATCAAGGTGAATCTGGTTATCTTGAAAGATATTTATACACTGCTGCTTGTCTTTGGTAATGTTTTTGAATAACGTTTTTGCAATGAAAGCATTATTAAAACATTGGCCTAATCATACATTGCGGCATTTCTTTAGTAATGTTTTTGAATATCGGTTTTGCAAGGAAAACATTATCAAAACATTGGTCTAATCATCCACTGCTCCTTTTGTTTAGTAATGTTTTTGAACAACGCGTTTACTAGGAAAACATTATTAAAACGTTGGCTTAAACATCCACTGCTGCTTTCCTTTAGTAATGTTTTTGAATAGCGTTTTTGCAAGGGAAACATTATCAAAACATTGGTGTAATCATCTGCTGCTTCTTTTGTTTAGTAATGTTTTTGAACAACGCTTTTATAAGGAAAACTTCATTAAAACTATTGCTTGTCTTTAGTAATGTTTTTGAATAATGTTTTTGCAAGGAAAACATTATCAAAACATTGGCCTAATTATACATTGTTGCTTATCGTTGGTAACGTTTTTGTAGGACGTTTTTGGAAGGGAAAGCATTATCAAAACATTGGCCTAATCATTCTTCACATAACAATTGCTCTATGAATTTAAACGCATTATGGAAGTCATGACTGGTTTACGAAGCTTTCTGTGCGATGTTTAAACACAATGAGCTTGATTGGTTGGTTTGTGATATATATATATATATATATATATATATATATATATATATATATATATATATATATATATATATATATATATATATATATATATATATATATATATATATATATATATATATATATATATATATATATATATATATATATATATATATATATAATGTACAGTGAATGAAAGTATATAGCTTGAATTAAAAAGAACGTTATATATACAGAGAGGAGAGAGAGAGAGAGAGAGAGAGAGAGAGAGAGAGAGAGAGAGAGAGAGAGAGAGAGAGAGAGAGAGAATTTCATGAACTATATATACAGAACAACGAGATTGTAGAGACTAGAGTCCTCCTTGAGCGTTGACCGAGAGGCCATTAGCGTTAATAGGCTCCAATTTATCACTTCCAGAGAGAGAATTTGTCAAGCGTTCTGTTGTTCGATTTTTTGCACTAGGATTGTTCTGTACATCTAAAGATGATTAAGTAATCAGACGAAAACTGTTTAATAAAAATATAAAAAAAAATCGGAAGTTGCTGCGGAGTTGTTATTGCTCGATCAAATAATTTTTCATCGAACAACGAGTATTTTAACTCTTAAGTACTAGCTTGCCCTCCTTGTGGCGTTGCACGGAAGGCCATTAGCGTTAATAGGCTCCAATTTATCACTTTCGTGTATAGGGAATTTGTCAAGCGTTCTGTTGTTCGATTTTTGCACTTATTATTATTATTATTATTATTATTATTATTGGTGAAGAAATCCACAGTGGTGTGAATGTAAATATATGGAGAATATAATATATATTAGGAATATATATACACATTTGTATTATATATATATATATATATATATATATATATATATATATATATATATATATATATATATAATTCGTCAATATATATTGACATTTGCACCAGTCTGTGGATTTCTTCACCATTTTTATGACACCATTATTATTATTATTATTATTATTATTATTATTATTATTATTATTATTATTATTATTATTATGGGTGAAGAAATCCACAGTGGTGTAAATGTAAATATATATTAGGAATTTAGATATAGGTTAGGAATATATATATATTTGTATATATGTTCCTAATATATATTTACATTTACAACATTGTGATTTATATACATTTTAGTAACTCATACTATTATTATTATTATTATTATTATTATTATTATTATTATTATTATTATTATTATTATTATATTATTAAAGAAACGTACAGTCACTTGAAACGCGAGTCATAAGTTTGTTATTACTCTTATCGATGAATCGAGGTAGCTTCTTCCTTTTTCATTTCTCTTAATTTATTATTATTATGGTTTACTAACTTACCACTTTTCAACTATCTTATTTCTCTGCATTTATCACGTTTCCTTACTTCAGCTTACCACTTTACAGTTACGTTATTGTAAGTTTTAGACTACGTTGTTTACTTAAAGTACATTTTCTTTCATTCTCCATTCCCGGGGGCAGAGAGAGAGCCTGTAGCAATACCGTTTTCTTTTATCGGAAGGTTAAGGGTAACTTTACAATTGTAGGATGCCAGTATGACTCGGAATTGTTATTCCAATTTTAAAAGTTTAGTTTTACCATTTTGTATATCTGACACGTTGATAGTATTGTGTTAGTTTTATCTTTTCTTTTGGTATGATTGTATGCTTCAAGTTAGGACGTGTTTTTATGTAGTAGAGATTTATGTGAAGTTCGCTATTTTTTTTTATTGGGACTTTTTGCATGTTAAGTTATAAATACATTTTTGTAAGTGTTACTTTAAAACGGTAAGCTGACCAAAGAAGCTCTCATTTGGATGATATTGTTCCTTTGTAAATACAAGACCTGCTAGTAATATTATTTTATAGAAAGGCTTAGAAATATACATACTATAACATATTATATATATAATAAATTGTTTATTGTTTATATATATATATTATATTATATATATATATATATATATATATATATATATATATATATATATATATATATAATTTTTGTAGCTTGAACAGCCAGAAATTTATCTGCTGTTGTCAAGACAGCGCGTTGTCTCTCATCTCGTTTCCAGAAATTACACTTTAAAATATTAAAATCTGTCTCTGTCCGTCATACTTGCATTCACTAATATTGGAAAAAAATCTTAGTAATAATTACAAGCAAAGAGGAGAGCAATAAACATTATTTAAAAATGTTGGTTACAAAAGTCACCAAGTAACCCCAACAGACGTACCCATGAAAGTGGTTTGGGAAAATTCATTGTTCTGGTTAAAGCAGACAATAAATAGGTCTCACAGTTGTTTATATAATATATATACATTTATAATATATATATATATATATATATATATATATTTATATATGTATATACATTTATAATATATATATTATATTTATAATATATATACATATATACATACATACATTATACATTTCCAACGTTTTTGTAAAGTTTATGTAATCTTAAAGACTAAGCCAGTGGTCAGATACTGTGCTGCCCTATTTGGTAACAGGGCCAAAGTTTGTCTTGTAATCTGCCGTTAGTAGCCAAACTGGCGTAAGTTAGGCCGGTTTAGTTTACTGCATCTGTGTGCAACTATGTGAACGCGCCTACAAAGGATTGTAGAGAGCTTCGGAAAGTGGTTCTATAATGAATAGTGGTAATGGTGATGATGATAATGATGGCATGATGATGATGATGTTTTTGGTAACAGAATGAGGAAGGAAGAAAAACTGATAAGTTGAGGTTATCGGAGAAACGGCAAGAAGGCGAGAAATTGGAGGCAGTGAATAAGGTAGCGACTGTCGTATTTATATTTTAAAAAGTTAGTCGTTCAAGAAATAAAGTGTACCCATACACAGACCCTTCCCCCACCACACAAACCCTTCCCTCTCATATACCAACCCTTCCCACCACACAAAATCCTTCCCTCCCACACATAAATCCTTCCCTCCCACACACAAATCCTTCCCTCCCACACACAAACCTTCCCCCACACACAAACCCTTCCCCTTACACAAAGCCTTCACCCACATACACAAACCTTCCCCCACACACAACCCCTCCCCTACACAAAGCTTCACCCACACAAAGTCCAATACACACAAACGCTGCCCCCACACAAAGCCTTCCCCCACACACAAAGCCTTCCCCACACACAAACCCTCCCCCCACACACACAGCCTTCCCCACACACACCTTCCCCCACACAAAACCCTCCCCCACACACACACCCTTCCCCTGCACACAACCCTCCCCACACACACAAACCTGCTCCCCACACACAAACCCTTCCCCCACACACACAAGCAAACAAACAATAGCTCTGCTGAACACAGCTGCTCATTATGATGTGCAAGCAGCTTGGTTGAATTAGCCACATTATATATATATATATATATATATATATATAGTATATATGTAGTGTGTATGTATGTATATATAATGTAATATGAAATTTCAAATGCTACTGACACGAGAAAACCAGACATTTCGATTGCTGATACTTAGATCCTGATCACCATTGACCAGAACTGAAGTATTGCCAATCAATATTTATGATTGTGATAATTGTTTACTTAGGGTCCTTTTAAACTCCATAGAACACTGTTAGGTTACAGTAAAATAGATATTCATATATGTGCATATTGCATATCTGTAGGTGTGTGTGTGTGTGTGAGTCGTTATATATGTATAAATATATTACCATTGATGAAATAAATATGGACAAGAGTGTTTGTGGCTCTGGCCATGGCACCTGTCGGGTGTTGGAATTTTAGTTTCCAGATTTCTATAGGTACATTTGTTCCTTTCCCCTAGCATATATATTTTGAAATTCTACCACTGTGTGTCAGTCCTTCGTCAATGGCTTAGAAATAAAGCCGAAACCGGTCAGAAATTAAGAGTGGACAGACTTTCCCCGCAGTTTGTAGTGCCATCAGTGCACCTCAGGCGGGTGTGTGGGCATTTTGAGCTGCTTTTGATGTCCTAGGTACACTTGTTCTCTAACCCCTTTCATTTCTTTTTGAAATTCTACCACTGTGTTCAGATTCTCTTTCGTCAATCTTACGTTCCACCCTCTCGTTACAATTGTTTCGTGGTGAACTGGTCAGACCTCCTGACCTACACCCAAACCTCCTTAACTCTTTTCCCTTTCAGCGCTGAATGACCTCACAGGCCCCAGTGCTCGACCTTTGGCCAAAATTTTATATTCATATTCAAATACGCCCAGTCTTTTGTTGCTTTCCAGTGGTAACGAGTGATATATAAATCACGTGTCAGAGTGATTACAATCACACACTTTAGAATCAGTGGTTCTCAACCTTTTTATTACCACGCCCCCTTCAGAGCTGGTTTCCATTCCCTCCACGCCCCCTTGCATCTATGAGTAAAATTCCCTCCCAGATTTAAGGGAAAATAAAAAAAAGAGAAGAGAAGGAGTTTCGAGGGACAGGGAGGGAGGTAAATAATTACAAAATAATGGTAAGTCTAGCGAGTCTAACTAGAGTGGTATGACTATAGGCCCTAACGTTATAAGGCAATACGGATGCATATTTTTAATAAACTTCAATATTAGTTCCTCACTCTTGTTAAGAAAATAACTTTAATTCTAGAATTTTTAAATTTTCCCTAGGCCTGATCCTGGAAATCACGCCCCAGAGTGATTACAGAACCACTGCTTTAGATATATATACATATATATAGTATTATATTAATATATATCTGTATATTTAGATATATATAGGAGTGTGTATGTGTTTGTGTAGCTACGTAGCCCTCAACATATATTTAAAATTGAATTTCCATGAATGTTGAAGCAGTTCCCAAGAACTAGCGCGGAAGTGATTAGCCATATCAGGTCACCTCTCCATTGAAGTGACTGATCAGAAGTTGATTAGATAAAGTAAGCCTCTTAAGTCTTAACAGGATTAAATGAGAGAGAGAGAGAGAGAGAGAGAGAGAGAGAGAGAGAGAGAGAGAGAGAGAGAGAGAGAGAGAGAGATTACAGCTTGAATTAATCATGGGAATTTCGGTTGAGGGAAGCATTCATCAGAAGACATTATATAATTACTATTATTGTCATTATTATTGAAATAATATTTAAAGTGATTAACATTGTGAAGATATTATTGAAATAATGCAGTTTAAAGTGATTAACATTGTGAAGAACATTTTAACATTTGTTAGTATAAATATTACAGGATGCTTTGTAGTATATCCAAAGGCATAAGTGTAAATATTAATAATCTTTTGTGTAGATGCAAAAAAATGAGCTTAAAGGGAAATTATATAGATTAATAAGAGAACTTATTGACTGTTAAAGAAAATTTTAGCTCATTGATCTTATATCTTGTACAACTGAAAGTTCTAGATTGTCTGTTAGCTGATTTTGTCATGTCGTAAGACCTAAAGGAGAAGTTATTTTACCAATACTTATATTCTTATGTTTTTTGAAAATGTTTACTAGTTGTACTCATATGAATAAAATTTTTAATTTGAATTTTGAATTGTAAAATACTTGTGATTTTACAAGCTGGCTGCCTGAATCCCTATTACAGGTTACGCTGGGTTACGCAATGTCATGTGGTAGTGAATGACACTTCCTAATTTTTGTTTTCTGAAAAGAAAACTATTGTGCCGGTTTTGTCTGTCTGTTTGCACTTTTTTTGTCCGCACTTTTTCTGTCCGCCCTCAGATTTTAAAAACTACTGAGGCTAGGGGCCTGCAAGTTGGTATGTTGATTATCAACTGTCCAATCATCAAACATTCAAAATCGCTGCCCTCTAGCCTCAGTAGTTTTTATTTGATTTAAGGTTAAAGTTAGCCATAATCGTGCTTCTGGCAACGACATAGACCCGGCTACCACCAGGCCGTGGTTAAAGTTTCATGGGTCGTGGCTCATACAGCATTATACAGAGACCACCGAAAGATAGATCTATTTTCGGTGGCCATGATTATACAGAAAACTCGATTGCGCCGACGAAACTTCGGCGCATTCTTTGCTTGTTTTGTGATGTAACGTAGGCCGTCGCCGAATTATCTCTTATTCGTCAGTTTGTATTTTTCTCGTCCAGTTCTTATTTCGTCTCTGTAGCTTTCGTAGTTCATTTTCATAGCGAAGGTAGACTAATGTATCCTGTTTTAGAAGTTCAGATTTAATGCACCAACAATCCTTGCTGTTTCCAAACGGGAGGTTGGTCCAGTTACTTTTCAATATTAGGTGAAACTCTTTGGTTGCAGTTGGCCTCAAGGGAAGAGCTTGTATATGCACCTAGGAAGCATTTCCTCTTCCATAGGATCCACAGTCCTCCACTAGCCGCTCCTTTGCCTTGGTAAACGAGTCGGTAGAGTTCTCGGCTAGCACTCTGCTAGGCCCGAGTTCGAGTCTCCGGCCGGCCAATGATGAATTAGAGGAATTTATTTCTGGTGGTAGAAATTCATTTCTCAGTATAATGTGGTTTGCCTTCCACGGTAAGCTGTAGGTCCCGTTGCTAGGTAACCTATTGGTTCTTAGCCACGTAAAATAAGTCTAATCCTGCTGCCACCACCCTAGGAGACCTGTTAATCAGCTCAGTGGTCTGGTTAAAGTAAGGTATACTTTTTTTTGCCTTGGTAACCCAAGCCGTTTGTACTTCGTAGGGCGGCGATCCTGATAGTAAATTACTCCTGTTGCCACTGCATTAAATAGCTAATGCCTGAGAAGAGACCCATATGCCATTCAGGTGTATTTGCTCTCACCAAAGGGTTCACAACCCTCCACTAGACTTCTTTTACTGGTGGACTCACTTATTATTTACAGAGGTACTTCGAATAAATCGGTCTAAATACAGCAAGGTTAGCAACTGCAGAACTGTTGCTCGATACGAATTTTATACAGAGCAGAAATCTCAAGAATAAAGGGCTGTCAGGTTTCTTCCATTTTTTACGCTACAAAATCGGTGAACACACGAAAATAAAATTAAACAATTCTCTTATATTGACTTTGTAATTGTTAAGGTAGTCTGCGGTCTCTAAATTTTTTTATGATGAAGTTTTGCTTCTTAAAATTTAACTCTGTATTTTCTTTATGCATTCAATAAAACATTTTCTAGCATATTTATATTTCTTAAACTGCTTCGCTCAACTGATCGCTCGTAATTTTTAACAATAGTATTTAACCCTCCTAATCCCTGTATCCTTTCTGAGAGAGAGAGAGAGAGATCGCTCGAGAATTAGAGAGAGAGAGAGAGAGAGAGAGAGAGAGAGAGGGAGAGTAATGTAGGGAGCGTAACATTACAATCCTCTATCTGACAGATTGTCTATAACAGCTTCACCGAATAAGTTATCAAAGACAGCTGTTCGTAGCGGGGCTCTCTTCATAGATAACATCGGATGAAGGTTTTCGACTTCAAAGAGCCTACTTAGATTTCTTCGGTGTCGAATTCTCTCTCTCTCTCTCTCTCTCTCTCTCTCTCTCTCAAACAGATGAGGTTTGACTTTAAATTTTTATTGTCGATTTCTCGTACTTGCAAAATGCTACAAAAAATTAAGAAAACACAATTTTGGTTAACATTTTAGATTTCTTTGGTATCGAATTCCGTAAGTCTCTCTCTCTCTCTCTCTCTCTCTCTCTCTCTCTCTCTCAAATAGATGAGGCTTGACTCCAAATTTTTGTTGTCCATTTCGAGTAATTTGCAAATTTCTAAACAAAAATTTAATTAAAACAACATAGTGGTGGCCAATATTTTAGTTAATAAACTTTATCTCCCTTCCATTTACTGTGTGTGTGTGTGTTACGTTTTGTTTGTGTGTGTGTGTGTGTATATGTGTATTCACAATGTAACTGTGAGCATTTGGGTAAAACCATTGTTTGTGTATGCAATACACTATGCTTCAGATTGTTTTCACACCGTTGTATACTTCCAATGATTAATTCCAGTATATGCACGCGTCAATTTAAATGTGTATATGAGAGAGAGAGAGAGAGAGAGAGAGAGAGAGAGAGAGAGAGACCCAGGAATAGCAAATTGAAACGAGTACAGGAAAGTGAACCTCTCACTTCGATAGCGCGGTATTTCACAGACCGTCTTTACATCATTACTCCTCCTCCTCCCTCCCCCCCCCCTCCCCTCCCCTCCTCCCCTCCCTCCCCACCTCTGAAGAAGTGGCGACTTATTTATAAACTTTTCCTATCGGCTCGCCCTGTTGCCTCATGCAAGGAGGAAACGAAGGAAGGAAGAAGGAAGGAAGAAGGAAGGAAGGTATCAGTAGAGAGAGGGGGGAAAGGAGAAAATGCGAGGAGAGAAGCGATTGATGTGAAATGAGGAATGAAATGAGAATATGGAGATGTTGCAAGGAGGAAGGAAGAAAAGAAGAGGAAGGAAGGAAGCAAGGAAAATATCAGTGGAGAGGGGAATAGGAAAACGTGCGAGGAGAGAGATGAGGAATGAAATGAGAATATGGAGACGTGCAAGATGCCTAAAAATTTATAAAGAGGATGGACAGTCTCGCTCCCCCCCCAAAAAAAAAGGGGAGATTGGGAGGTAAAGGGACAGGTGATGATTGGGGTAATAACTTGAGAAAGATGATGATTTATCACGTAGGCAGTCATTAAAGCCTCTTTTGCTGGTGTTCTGTCATTTTTTTTTCTCTCTCTCTCTCGCCATTCGCTCTTTAATGAAAATATAAGATATACGATAACAGATGATTGCCATTTTTCCCCTGAGAAAAAGGGGGGTCTCTCTCTCTCTCTCTCTCTCTCTCTCTCTCCATTCGATGTGTAAGGAAAATATGAAATATATGATAACAGGCGATTGCCATTTTCTCCCCGTGAGAAAAGATGGATTCTTCTCTCTCTCTCTCTCTCTCTCTCTCTCTCTCTCTCTCTCTCTCTTTGTTGTTTAAGGAAAATATGAAATATATGATAACAGATGATTGTCATTTTCCCCGTGTGTAAGAAAATATGAAATATACGGTTCATTCATTCTCTCTCTCTCTCTCTCTCTCTCTCTCTCTCTCTATGAAATATATGATAACAGATGATTGCCATTTTTTCTCTCTCATCTCTCTCTCTCCATCTCTCCCTCCATTCGTTGTGGAAGGAAAATATGAAATATTCGATAACAGATGATGGCCATATTATATAGAATTTTTAGATATAAGTTTAGGAACTCATTCCTCCCGAATCGAAATATTGGGTAGCGATAAACAAATTTCAAGCGCCCATTGGATTGGGCATAAAACACATCCTGGGTAACGCTCTCCCACTTTCCACTGAAGATAAGGAATGCTGAATTTAGAAAATCACATAAGCTATTGAAAGCCCACGAATGGATTTATTTACTTAAAGTCCGAGCTTTCATTTTTTTAATTTGGTAAATAAAACCGAAATCAAACATACGATTGCAGCCCTAGCCTCAAGAAAGTTCGAGGCATTTTTACTTTTTTTGTATTAGTAAAGACCAACGAAAGACGGATTTATTTTCTGTGAAACACCTCGATTCGCATTTTTACTTTTTTTATATTAGTAAATAGAAAAACTATAATTAATACAAGAGATTTGACTTCAAGCAGTGTATAATGGGGCATTTATGGTCACTCATCAGGAGTTTTTAGAAAATTTATTGTTTCAATATTTCCTGTAGGGGGTAGTGCAGTAAGTGTTCCACACGCGGTGAACTGTAGGCATTACTTGAGGTTCTTTGCAGTGTCCCTTCGGCCACTAGCTGCAACCCCTTACATTCTTCTTACTGTATCTCCGTTCCTATTCTCTTTCTTCCATCTTGCTATCCACCCTCTCCTAACAATTGAGTCATAGTGCAACTGCTTTGAGGTTTTCCTCCTGTTACGCCTTTATAACCTTTTTGCTCTCAATTTCCGTTTCAGCGTTGAATGACATCAAAGGTCCCAGCGCTTGGCCTTTGGCCCAAATTTCTACATTCTGTTCTGTTCTGTTTGATTTATATTTTGTGAATATTGACATTTTAAAGGGTGTTTTGGTTACGCTTTCAGATTTTTCTTGTGGGAGTTAGTTCAAAGTATGAATTATCGTGTGAAGTGCTTCAAATTACGAATTTCCTTATGAATTTTCGTACCTGGCCTTTCGAAAAAGTACTGACTAATTAACGAGATGTTGAACATCAATGATATATTCATTCATCTACGCTGATGTCCAAGCTGGTTAGCGAGTGAGGTATTTAACGTTCGTTAACCAAGTGTAAACAGAGAGGTTACTGACAGAAGTGAAACGTGTTGACTTTTCTGTCAAGAATGGCGGGAACTGGAAAGAAATCTTCCGGTGCACCTCATGCGGTGCACTGTAGGCATTACTTGAGGTTCTTTGCAGCGCCTTTCATTCCTTTTACTGTACCTCCGTTCGTATTCTCTTTCTTCCGTCTTACTTTCCACACTCCTAACAACTGATTCATAGTGCAACTGCTTTGAGGTTTTCCTCTTGATACACCTTTCAAACCTTTTTACTGTCAGTTTCAGCTCTGAATGACCTCATAGGTCCCAGTGCTTGGCCTTTGGCCAAAATTCAATATTCCATTCCATTCCTGAAGAGAAATCCAGATTATATTCAAGACACGACATCTCACGTTCCAACTTTGAATGATACAGGTTCGATTCCCTGTAAAAGTAAAAGCACTTGGCATATATAATATCCTTTGGGTGTAGTTTTTTTTACCGATGTAAAGTGAATTCGATATTAATCGGTTGTTGGTGGCTTGGTATTTGAAAAGATAAAAATTTTAGTAAATATAGTAATGCTTATATCTATCTATCTATATATTATAATATGTATATATATAATATATTTATAATATAAATATATATATATATATATATACATTTGCATTATATATATAAACATTATATACACATTTGTATTATATATATAATATATATTTATGTATATATATGTATATAATATATATATTTTAATATATATATACATTATATATATATATATATATATATATATATATATATATATATATATATATATATATTATATACTGAACGCTCTTCCCATAAATGATAAAACAAATAAATGATAAAAAAAGGCTTGATACTATTTTCTGTTGCCAATCTCAGGCCCAGGAATCGGTTAAATGGGTTCAGTAGCTTTTTCCCCATACACCTTTAACTCTATTGACTTTCTATGGGGACTGAGCTGAAAAAAAGATGAGCAGATTTGTTCTATGGGATTGATAATTGTTCTTATATTTTTCAATGTTGTAAAATGAGGGTATTAGTTAGAAAATTCAAGATTATATTGTAATCTCTTATATTGTACTTAGGATAATTTTTTATTTTTAAACCAAGTAAAATTGGAAAATCGTATAATAATAATTATATTGTTATAAAAATTATATTGTTAAACAAGATAGTTAAATAAAAATAATTGATGAAAATCAAGATAATTATATTGATAAATCAAGATATATTATATTGAAACCAAGATAATTTTATTATTAAACCAAGAAAACTTTGGAAAATCAAGATAATTATATTTTTAAACAAAGATCATTTTTAAATAAAAATAATTATATTGTGAAATCAAAATAATTATATTCTGAAATCAAGATATGTTGTAAAATCAAGATAATTACGTAGTAAAATCAAGATAATTATATTGCAATTGTAAAATCAGGATAATTATATTGTAGTTAAATTGTAAAATCAGGATAATTATATTTTAGTTAAATTGTGAAATCAAGGTAACTGTATTGTAAAATGAAGATAATTTCATTGACCATTTATGTGGCTTGTCTTTATAACAACGTTACCAAAACGACCTTTTTAACAACAATCAAATTTTTGGCCGAACCTAATAATTTGACAATCTTTATATGTACTTTTTCTTTTTATTGCATTCTGTTGTTTTGAGATTTTCGATAAAATAATAATTGAATACTGTTGCCTGAGAACAGCTACAGTCAGTTATAAGAAATTATAAGTCGATTTTATTGTCTAATTATATATATATATATATATATATATATATATATATATATATATATATATATATATATATATATATATATATATATATATATATATATATATATATATATATGTATTTTATATATATGTATATATATATATACATATATATATATATATATACAATTATATATATATATATAATCTCAAAATAACTATTTTATATATATAATCTCAAAATAATGGATATTATATTTGATTATATATATATATATATCAAATATATAGGAGTCCATAAAAATATCAAAATGTGGAAAATAAAGGTTATATTTCAGGAGTCCATATCAACTTCAAAATGTGGAGAGTAAAGGCCAAAATCTGTCTCTCTCCTCAGGCAAATAGTGAATGAGAAAAGTTACAGAAAAGCGGTATTTATACCAGAAGGTCCATAGGTCAGCCGTTATTTCACTCCAGTTGATAATTTCTCTTTAATCTTCCTAATCCCTGGTTGGAGGAAGATTTTATCTATATCAGAATCCCAAACACCTCTTTAAAGATTCATTGTATTTCTTTGTTTAATCAAGGCTGATTCCACCATCTGGGTTTTGGACCGGCAATTGCTGCTATAAATTATACGAGACATATTCCAGTTTATTCTGAGATCCATTCTCTACACTCTCTACTCCACATACAACCAGTAAAAAAAGAATGTCTGTCCCCTACGTATGCAATAAAGAATCCTAACACACACTTCGTTTTTACGTAGAGCCTCCTCGCTAAACGAATCTCGTTCGTCTTCATAACGTCCCTTGATTTAACAACAAAGAGGCATTGAAATGCATTGTAATCATTCAGACATATATAAAAACGGCGGTAATAATCGTAAAAGATCAAAAGTTCTGTTATTAATTCCACTGCCGTTTTTTTTTTCTTAGACTCATGACACTTTGATAATAAAACCGAATACCATCATCCTTCGGTTAAGGGCGTTCGTGATCTGTTGGCATTATTTCAGACTTCCTCTGGGGCATGTTGGCATCACATGGCCTCTCAAGGTACTTTGCTAATCTTTCTAATTTGGGATTTGGGCGCAATCATTGACAGGCTATTCAGTCTGGTTGCATAAAGATGTCTGGTGGAAACGAGCAACCTAGGCCTAGGAACGAACCAGATTTGTATGTCCTTGTATATGATATCTTTGTTATTGTAAGCTTTCTCTATTATTTTATCTTATGCGAGCTAAACGACTGATCATAACACTCTTACTATCGCGACATATTCTCCAGGAAAGACGTAGTCGTCGAAAGAAAAAGTACACTTGCATAGCCACGTTAGCGTTCTGGCAGCTTTTGCATCACGTGACGCGATTGACATCAAAGAAAACGGGTTTCTTTTTTTTTTAAAGCGTGGACTATGTTAATATCGCTGATAAGGTTCTTATTGGTATCCAACAACACGTTTTTCAGTTTTAGTAACTTTATGAAAAAACCGTTAAACTCTCTCTCTCTCTCTCTCTCTCTCTCTCTCTCTCTCTCTCTCTCTCTCTCTCTCTCTCTCTCTCTCTCAGCAGCTAGATATTCTTTTTCTCCTGTGAAATTACGTGGGACAAACTTCCGTCATGGAAGTTCCTTCAGTCATGCTGGTAGTGACAATCCCTACGAATGCCTCATTAAAAAAATGATTAATATATCTTGGGCAAGAATAAGTAAAGTTTTAAGTGTGACGTATGATAGGCGATTTACATTTTTACTAAGTCTTTTGTGAAAACCCGAATACACGGTACCTCATATCTCAGGGTGGTTAAAATGTTTAAAAGAAATATGACAAGCCTTATAGGTAAAATAACTGCCTGATGCATAATGCGTAGGTTAGAATTTATCTTCTCTTATATACACTCCTGAAAAATTCTGAACGAGGACAATGGAAATTTTATCATTAGCATTCCATCGAAGTCTTCCATATTTTGTAGTTACGAATAACGTTTGTTCATTTCAAGCGTCGTAAAATAAAATAAAGAGGAGAATGGGATTATTTGTCATGGTCAATTGTGTTGGAAGGCAACAATACTGCTGCTGCTGCCGCCCTTGGCTGTTGTCAGCGAGAGAGAAGTTTTGTGCCAACAGATGCCGAAGTCTTAAAACGAGAGTCATCGAGTGTAGATGCTAAAATTGTGCGGCCTCTCTCATTGCTACGAGAATTGGGATGGGACGTTCCTATCAAAATGCAGTCTCACGGGTCATCGAATGAGAGAGAGAGAGAGAGAGAGAGAGAGAGAGAGAGAGAGAGAGAGAGAGAGAGAGAGAGAGAGAGAGGGTGGGTGGGTCACTGACTAGATATTCAGGTATTGAAATGTTGAGAGAGAGAGGTCCACTAATAGATATTCGGGGAGAGAGAGAGAGAGAGAGAGAGAGAGAGAGAGAGGGAGAGGAGAGAGAGAGAGAGAGAGGTCACTAATAGATATTCGGGGATTGAAATGTTGAGAGAGAGAGAGAGAGAGTGGTCACTAATAGATATTCGGGATTGAAATGTTGAGAGAGAGAGAGAGGGGAGGTCACTAATAGATATTCGAGATTGAAATGTTGAGAGAGAGAGAGAGAATGTCACCGAATAAATATTCAAGGGTTGAAAGGAGAGAAAGAGAGAGAGAGAGAGAAAGAGTTATTTGCTATCTGCCAAGATAAATGTGCGAGATACCTTTTGGAGATAAACGAAAATGAAGAATTTCAAGGACTTTAATACAGAAATAAATAAATACATAAATAAATGACTTTGATGTAGAGATAGATAAATAGATAAAATTGACTTTGTTATAGATAACAACATACAGGGATGATAAAACTTGCGTTTGATTCTGAAAAATCTGACTCATTATCCCCGCTGATAGTGAATAGTGATCTGACGTCACTATATGTCCTTGCATCCAAACAGTACATTGCAAAATGTTAACCAGTTGATCCCGTAGGGGGCCTAGTGCCGTCAGTCCGCCTCACGCGGTGCACTGTAGGCATTACTCAAGGGTCTTTGCAGAGTCCCCTCGTCCCCTAGCTGCAACCCCTTTCATTCCTTTTACCGTAACGCTGTTCATATTCTCTTTCTTCCATCTGACTTTCCACCCACTTTTACAATTGTTGTTTAGTGCAGTTACGAGGTTTTCCTCCTGTTACACCTGTCAAACCATACTGTCAGTATCCGTTTCAGCGCTGAATGGCTTCATGGGTCCCAGCGCTTGGCTTTTGGCCTAAATTCTATATTCTATTGTATTCTGTTGTTAACCATTTCAAGTTACGACTGCTAGATAACTTTTAATTCAGTCATTCAAGATTGTAACATGAACTGCTACGATTCTCTTACTTGACTTTGACTTTGGCTTCCTTTCTGAGGAAGAAGTATGTGTTCCGTTCACCTAGAAAATAATTTGGTCAGCTGTGAAGTCGAACTTGGAAAGTTACTTAAAGAATAAACAGAACGTCAAATGAAATAGGAAATATATAGCGTTTTGCTAAATTATTAATGTTCTCAACGCTTCGTTAAATGGTACAAAAATCTAATGTTGATTATTTATTTTAGTAAATATAACATTTGAGGCAAATAATTTTACACCACTGCGGCTAAATTTTAAAAATAGGTAATGTTGATTATGTATATATATATATAAATATTTGTTTGCGGATATTGTATTTTTTCTTAGAGCAGTTGTTTGCAATATACATTATATATATATATATATATATATATATATATATATATATATATATATATAATATATATATATATATATATATATATATATATATATTTATATATATATATATATATATATATATTTGTAATTTTTCATAGTAGTATATATATATAAAAATGTATATTTGTATATATTTATTTATTTTTCCTAGTATATATATATATATAAATATATTTTATATATATTTATGTATTTTAATCATAGTGTGTATATAATATATATACACATATATTTGTACATACACGCATGCATACACTTATCTGTAATTATATGTATGCGTACGCGATAACGACCATAAAGAACGAGAAGATGTGTATGTGTGTGTATGTAGGCATATATTGTACATACACGCGTGCATGCACTTATCTATAATTATATGTATGAGTAGAGAGAGAAGAGAGAGAGAGAGAGAAAGAGAGAGAAGAGAGAGAGAGAGAGAGAGAGTTGAGAGGTCTCCAGTAGCAGCATCCACCCCAAATAAAAAAAAAAAATCTTCACAACAATCACAAACGAGCAAGAAGGAAGCAGAGAGGCGGGCCCTCGGCAAGTTTTCGTCACTTGTTAATTAATTTCCAATTGGGGTGCCTCCTCCCTGTCACAGGCATATTTTCCCGTTCGATTTGCTTTGGCCCCCTGTCAAAATTTTTTTTCTTATTTTTTCTTATTTTTTCTCATTTTTTTTCCCCTGCGACTGCAATTATCAAATGCGATTCTTCTGTTCCTGTTATATTTTATTTTATTTTTTTTTTTTTTTGTGTCAGTGTAATGTTCAATTTTTTGACTTCGTTGTTGTAAATAATTCTTTTGTTTCCATTATCGGCTTTCGATTTGGTAACTTAACTTTATATAGTTTTCGATCATGATTTCCTGATTTCTTCTTTTTATAAAATATTTTCTTTTTGCGTAATTGTAATGATCATTTTCCGACCTGTAATCATGCATATTTTTTTATTTCCATTTCCTCTTTTGATTTGGTAACTTTACCACTTCTTTTTCGAATGATTATTTCCTGTTTTTGTTTCCTTAGATATTTTGTTTTTGCGTAAATGTAGTGTTCATTTTTTGACATCTGTGTCATATTCATTTCTTTGTTTACATTTTCCGCTTTTATTTTTATAAAACTTAACCTTCTTTTCCGATCAAGATTTCCTCTTTTTTTTCCTTAAATATTCTCTTTTTTTGTGTAAATGTACACCTTCGAATTATTATTTCCTGTTTTTTTATTTTTATTATTTTCTTTTCGAGTAAATGTCATATTCATTTGTTAACCTCCGCGTCATATACATTTATTCTATTTCTGTTTCCGCTTTTGATTCAATAACTTGATTGAATAACTGCATTCTTTTCCGGATGATTATTTTCTTAAGTCGTTTTCCATGTTCTGGTATGCTGCGTGTTTTTTCTTTTAGCAGAGAAGTTTTTATTTTTCCTTTGGGAAATAATGCCGGTTTCTTAGTGCTATTTTCTTCCTGCAGATTCTTTCCATTTTGACTCCGTTCATTTGTTTTTTTTTTTTTTTTTTTGTTTGTCGATTTCTTTCTTGTGGATCATTTTGTTCATTTGTGTTTTGTATAGCTTGTTAGCAGGGTTATAATAATAATAATAATAATAATAATAATAATAATAATAATAGTAATAATAGTAATAATAAATGCTTAATTTCGCATAACATACACTAGCGTGAATCTCATACACAGAGATAAAATTAAAAATCCTAAAATCCTATTAAAATTAGATAAAAAAATACATGTGTAATACAAAGAGATGTGACAATATCAAACTTACAATAAATCCCCCAAATTCCAAACATAAATTTATCACTGGGACTTTAACTTTAACTTTAATTTATCAGGATGTTTACAAGTTTTTTCCACAGTACTATTACTTGATGCTATTATTCTACTTAATAAGTTTGTGGATTCTTTTAGAAAAATTAATCAGAAGTAATTAGATTCTGACGGAGATTAAGAAATTCGGCGCAAAAAACCTCCTTTGGGGAAATTGCATTTGTACATTTGTCAATGGATTGCTTTTGAAATAAGGCCCTGGTTCGTTTAATGAGCAAACATTTATGATAGATACAATGATAGATTAAAACTATCTTTGATGTATCTTAAATAACCTGTAGAAATACCACAATCCTAATGAGGTCAAA
Organism: Macrobrachium rosenbergii; assembly: GCF_040412425.1. Classification (NCBI taxonomy): domain Eukaryota; kingdom Metazoa; phylum Arthropoda; class Malacostraca; order Decapoda; family Palaemonidae; genus Macrobrachium; species Macrobrachium rosenbergii. The sequence continues at coordinate 4,161,139 of NC_089792.1, read as the reverse complement.
AGAATAAACAAGTCAGAAATTATAATAAATATTATTCACAAATAACAAGACCTTTATATAAAGACAATTTTAATGTAATTTCAGAGTAAAGATATACTCGACTGACACCAAAGATACAGAACCTGGGTATTAATAATTTCAGCTGCCGTTAATTAACTAGTATATTACGGACAAGATGATGAGCAAACGTAAGTGGCTTAGAGTATAAATAATTTCAGTTGTCGCTAGTTACCTGGGGAAATTCCGACATGGTACTGATCACGAAGAAATGATGATCAAAGTAATTTATCGACAGTCGATTTTGAAGAAACCTGCACGGCTACTTCAGCTCAAGAGTTAAGACGACATAAAAACAAATGGCTGGAATAGAAATTTTATAAAAATCAGATATATGTTAAATTATAACTAATGATATTTCCATCCACAAAAATTACTAATTCACAATAAACCCTTCACAGCACTAAAATGTTTAACACTTCATTTCACAAAAATTTATATATAAATCAATTTAACAAAAATACACTCCACCTGGAACTCACGGTATGCATGGTATGAAAGCACAGGCCAGAATGAGGCATTGGAAAATAACTGGCTCTGGGTAGTAAAACAAAATCCCTTAATAGTGCAGCAGATAATTGCATATTTCATAAGAATCGTTCAGATAGTGAAACAAGCATGAAATTTTGCACAAGTGCTCTTTAAAGTTCCCTCTATCAGAAAAGGGCGCTGGCCACGCAAAAATTTAATATGGCGGCCAAATTCCAAGATGGCGGCCAGTATCGACAGATTTTGGCTAATTTTTCACTAGAATGGCATGTATTTGCTTCTAGCAATATGGTAAAGCTCTTCCATACTATTTCTTGTGAATATTATGTTTCTGTAGCTTCCCAGTACAGTTTACCTTTAAATATGGGGGCTTATATGGCTGCCAAGAAAAGGTAGAAACAATAATTATAATGAGAAATAATGCCCGTTCAACAATTATCGTTTTAAGCATGGATCTTGGTTTCTGTGTTTTAGATCCTAATGAGGCCATCTCTTTCGAATAACTCATCAATTTTGAAGGAAAATTAATAAATGTAAAAGAGTGTATGTCTGCACACAACCAGGGCACACTGGTGACATCACTGCTGTGTAACTCAGCATGGGGTTCAGTGCCAGCTAATCCAGCTTTACTAATCCTGTAGTCTTAGACTAGTAGTTGTAGTATAGTTTAGTTTAGTGTCCCAAATGCTTTCTAACAGCCCCAGACCAGCTATAGTTAGATAGCCTGCACCTGAATAGACAGGATGTGCCAGCGCGAGAGCCGAGCCAAGGGTATGGGGCTGTACATGATGGTTCATGTACTTACCCGGATGGTGTACAGATCACACGGGACTTAAATGGCACTGGATGAATGATCGGGCTAGGTGTAGGGAGACCGAACCTAGTTGAATCCCATACAGGAATGTGTGCTTTGTTTAAGGTGGTAAAAGGATAACCCCTCGGCCTTAATCAAAAGTGAAATCATGGCAGAATGTGATGCCAATCCAATATTGAGCAGTAGAAAAACAAACTGGAGTTTGTGTTGTCTTTGTCAGAAGGACAAAAGAGGTGAGCACTTGACATCACCTCCAAGTCATCATGTCCTAGACCAGTGGTTCTCAACCTGGGGGGCGCGCCCCCCTAGGGGGGCGTCAGCAATTTCCAGGGGAGGCGTGAGGCCTAGGGAAAATTTAAAAATTCTAAAATTACATTCGTTATTTTCTTAACAAGAGTGAGGAACTAATATTCAGAAGTTTATAAAAAAATAAAAATGAAAAAGTATCGCCTCCTAACGTTAGTTTCGTATAGTCTACTACTCTAGTTAGGCTCATTGGGCTTACTGTGTTTTGTAATTATTTAGCTCCCTCCCAATCCCTCGAAACTCCTTCTCTTTCTCTTTTTTTTTTCATTTTCCTCTTAATCTGGGAGGGAATTTTACTCATAGGTGCAAGGGGGCGTGAGGAAGGACCAACTCTTTAGAGGGGCGGGGTAATAAAAGGTTGAGGACCACTGTCCTAGACCATGATGGGTACACAATGCTGGCAAGGAACATTCCCATGTTCAGTGAAATTAATGAAATGCCACTGATAATGGATCCAGCAAGGCTGGATGAAGGTGATGGCATAGAGGCCACTCTCAGGAAAAATGCAGCAAAATACCATGTGAACTGTCGCTTGTTGTTTAACAACACTAAACTGGACCGTGCAAGAAAGCGACAATCCAATGACCAGACCAGCAACACTGAGACTAGTCGTGCAAAACTGCGCCGAACCAGTCATGACAATGAAGTTTGCATTTTCTGTGAGAAAATGGCACCTGCATCTGATCTCAGACAGGCTAGTACTAAGGGCCTTGACTTGAAATTGCGTGAATGTGCAGAGATACTTAGTGATGGCAAGCTCCTTGCTAAGTTGACTGGTGGGGATGTCATTGCACAGGAGTTTAAGTATCACCATGCCTGTCTTTGTGCCCTCTACAACAGAAAAGGTCCTACCTGAGGAGCCTTGAGAAAGACCAAGGTAGCACTGAGTCAGAATCAGATGTGTATCCACTAGTTCTGTCAGAACTGATGACATACATTGTTGAAAACAACCTTTGTTCAGATGATCCAGTCACATTTCGGCTGGCAGATATTTGCCACCTCTACCAACAACGTCTGGAACAATTAGGTGTAGAGTCACCAAGTGTAAATTCCACGAGACTCAAAGACAAACTTCTGGCAGAAATTCCAGAACTTGAGGCTCATAAATCTGGCAGAGATGTATTACTTGCATTTCAAAAGGATGTGGGAAAAGCACTTGCTCAATCATCTGATCTTTCAGAGGCAGTTATCATTTCTAAAGCAGCAAATATTCTCAGAAAGTCTACACTTGATCATCAGTCACGGTTTGATGGCACATTTTCTGAGGCTTGTGTACGAAATTCTGTGCCTCCTCTCCTGCTCCAGTTTGTAGGGATGGTTGAGCATGGGGCTGACATCAAGTCACAGTTACGATTTGGAGCATCAAAGTCAGACCAGGCCATTGCACAGCTCATGCAGTTCAACTGCTACTCCCGATACAAAGAGAGAGCAACAACTCATAGACACTCCAAAGACAGAGAAACACCATTCCCAGTCTACATGGGACTCTCAGTCTATGCCAAAACCAGGAAGAGAAACCTGGTTGAAATGCTACATCAGTATGGCCTCAGTATCTCTTATGACAGAGTACTGGAGGTCTCTGCACAGTTAGGAGATGCCAGTTAGCAAATATGTGGAGGAGGTGTGGTCTGTCCCCAGTACTGCGGGTTGTTCACCACTGCAGTGATGGACAACATCGACCACAACCCATCTGCAACTACTGCCACTACCTCCTTCCATGGAACTAGCATCTCCATATTTCAGCACCCCACCAAGGAGAACACTGGACAGGAAAGACAGCAACTAAAGTTTGCACCTGAGAAAGTGAGGTCGGTGCCTGAATTGCCGGACACATTCACAAACATCTCACCAGCTTCCTTTCAAACAAAGAACCCTGTGCCACCAAACACTGCAATACCAAAGCCACCCACAGAGCTAGAGAAGCTATGGGTGGCATTTGGCCAAGGCCAGAGCCTGCGCTGGATTGCTGTGCATGACCTGTGCAACTCTCTGGGCCAGGAGAAGGTGAATGGCATGCTCTTCTTCCATGCGTTCTGAGGCTGTGATACAGTGTCAGCCTTCCGGAGCAAGGGGCAAGAAGACCGCCTGGCAGACATGGAACATCTTTCCAGAGGCCTCCACTGTGTTCTCCAAACTGAGTCACTACCCTCTCAGAGTGGAAGAGAGTGATCTGAAGGTCCTGGAGAGGTTTGTCATGTATGTATGAAAGATCCAGCACTGCTGGCACTGTGGATGAGGCTAGACTTGATATGTTTGCCAGAAAACAAAGGGCATATGAGGCCATTCCACCAACCAGGGGCTCTCCTCCAACACACCAAGCGTGCTGCGTACCAGGCTGGTTGTGTGTGGGGGCAGGCCACCAGTGTCAGCCACAGCCAGAGAACCCTGCTGAGTGGGGATGGCAAAGTCTGGTGAAGCATGGCAAGTCCTCTGGACAACCAACTCGCCCTTAGCCAAGAGTTGCCAACAGCTTACCAAATGTGGATGCAAAGCAGGCTGTCAGGGAAGGTGCAAGTGCTACAAGCTGGGTCTTCCCTGCACAGCTCTGTGCACTTGCAAATGTGAAGTCTAGATAAATATTGCCCTCTCTTCAGTAGATAATCTGGCTTGGCATCCAGCGTGTCATGCTATGCCTACCTTCTTATCCTCAGATTTTCAAAGGTGTAGGTTGAGAGACCTATACATAGATTGGTTACGTTTAGTCCGTATTTCTCTTCTTTTCTTTTTATGGTTACAGTCTTAGACACAATGTTGTATGTGACCATACCATTACTATTTCAGTTGAAAATAGCATATTAGTTAAACTGTCTGATCACATGAATATACCATTAAATAAAAACAGTTGGTCTCTATGTCTGCTAGCACTGTGGATAGAAAAAAAACTTTTATGGCAACCATTTTGTACGCCATCTTGGTTACAATTCATTTAGTAAGGGTTTTCAATAAAATGTGGTATGGAACATTTTATAACCTAAAAGTCGAGTTTAAAAAAAAAACTGGCATATTCCATCCAATAGATGCTCCCAAACCAGTGAATCTCAACATAGATGGCGGCCATTTTGAAAAATAGCCGCCATCTTGGATTTTCAGGTGGCCAGCGCCCTTTTCTAAGAGAGCGTAGTCTTAGGAATGTTTGTGCCAAATTTCATGCTTGTTTCACTATCTGAACGATTTTTACAGCAATCTGCTGCACTATAACCAAAACAAGGTAACTACCAACACAGTATAACTACCAACAAAGTAGTTTGATAATTTGTACAAGATTATCCCCTTACAACATTTCACTTTGTTACATTCTAGTAGGTTGCTTTTTCGTTTTTTTTTTATTTTGCAAGATTACGGAAATAGTTCAGTGTGAATTTTCACGAAAATTCTACCAAAGACAGGCCTAGTTATTGATCACTGGCGATTCGATTTTGGGAGAGATAGGACTGGAACTTTTTCGGGTCTTTTTATAAATTTGACAGTAGGTTTGCTTAAGGTCTGTGCATATTTACGGTATTGTTTTAAATTTTAGTTCTGTTTTTTTTTTATATTGCCAAAATGTTCTGCTTTTCATAGGTCACAGATTCATGCAAACTTGATTTTCTCATAATCAAAATTTTATTATGAAATTGCATATTTTGATGTCCAGATGAGGTGACTCCTTTCTTTTGGGGAGACTAGGCGAGCTATCCTGACGACAGTACTCTTGCATCCTGAAACTTTGCGTTTGTAAAATAATAATAATATAATGATAATAATAATACTTCATCTGACGTTATGAATTAAAATTGGGATATTGTGTAGGTTTTCACAACCATTACAATCTTATCTTTTTCCTCCCGGAATAATCCACCTGCTGGTGGATAATCTCTCTCTCTCTCTCTCTCTCTCTCTCTCTCTCTCTCTCTCTCTCTCTCTCTCTCTCTCTCCTCCTGTGTCAGTATTCTCACTCATTGCTTATTCACTTTTCAGAGATCTGGTCATGACATATTTAAAGCTGTCAAGGTGTTCTGGAGCGGGACAGTTCTGATATTTCTTCGATATTCTGGAATATTAAATTATATATAATATCTCTTAAGTTATATTTTTCTATTTGAGTTCGACTTGGTCCTGGTTTCGATGTCTGCTGGAGATTTAATCGCTCTTCTTCATTATAAATCAGTTTTACACTTTTCCCTCGTATTGAGAATGCGTGGATGAATTTGAAATTTTTGTCTTGAGGATGGGGTAGGGGGGAATGGATGTTGTTTTTGCATTTGCCTCTCTCTCTCTCTCTCTCTCTCTCTCTCTCTCTCTCTCTCTCTCTCTCTCTCCTCCTTTATATCTCTCTCTCTCTCTCTTTCTCATTCCTCCTTTATATCTCTCCCTCTCTCTTTCATTCCTCCTCTCTCTCTCTCTCTCTCTCCTCTCTCTCTCTCTCTCTCTCTCTCTCTCTCTCTCTCTCTCTCGTTGAAACTGTTAATGTATGCATGCGTAGTTTACAAAATGGAAGAAAAAATGAAATTGTGATCATTGCGGAGATCCGTAGAAGAAATGGTATAAAGTTTAGCATCAAGTGAAAGGGTGGAAGAAAGCATACTGAGATATCTTCATGTGAAAAGGTTGCATGGCGATGGAAGAGTAGAAAGAGGAGAGGCATACCTAGAAAGGGTTGGATAGAGTAAGAGAAAGTATATTGGAGAGGAAGTTTTAGTAGTCAGGAAGCCAAGATTGTTGAATAGCGCAGTGTTTGTGTGTAGGGGTGTTAGACGCACTGCTGATGATCAGCCTTTTGTGTAGGGATGTGAATCAGACGATAATGCAGAAGTAAGTATGGCTGATTGTATTGCGAGTTTGGTCGACGTGGTCTTGATGAGAATCATTCGTCATATCATAAAAGACGGAAGAAGATACTGCTTCTATTATTATTATTATTATTATTATTATTATTATTATTATTATTATTATTATTATTATTCAGAAGATGAATTCTGTTCATACGGAACGAGCTTCAAAGAATATTATGGTGTTAATTCGAAATAAGTAACAGAATGTAATAGGCAATACAGAAAGAGGAGATCAGTTATTACAAAAACAGATGAATTAACACATTAATAAATGAATAGGAATTCTACATAAAACTTCAGTGGACATACAAGATCATACGCATTTTTTAATGTGGTACAGGAATCAGGTTTGGGAACAAGGTGATTGCGAGTCATAAAATTTGCAGCAATCACAGTGCACAGAGGAGTTAGAAACAGCAATGGCATGAAATGTAGGTATGTGGAATTCAGATTATTCATTATTATTATTATTATTATTATTATTATTATTATTATTATTATTCAGAAGATGAACCCTGTTCATATGGAACAAGCTCACCACAAGGGCCATTGACTTGAAATTCAAGGTTCCAAAGAACGTAAGAGAAGGTGAAGAGAAATACAGAAAGATTTCACTTATTAAAAAGAAAAAATGTAGGATTTAGGAATAGATTTTTAGTTTTCTGAAAAGAAAACTATTGTGCCGGCTTTGTCTGCCCGTCCGCACTTTTTTCTGCCCTCAGATCTTAAAAACTACTGAGTCTAGAGGGCTGCAAATTGGTATGTTGGTCATCCACCCTCCAGTCATAAAACATGCCAAATTGCAGCCCTCTAACCTCAGTAGTTTTTATTTTATTTAAGGTTAAAGTTAGGCATAATCGTGATTCTGGCAACGCAGTAACACAGGCCACCACGGCCGGCTGAGAGTTTCATGGGCCGTGGCTCATACAGCATTATACCGAGACCACCTAAAGATAGATTTATTTTCGGTGGCCTTGGTTATGCGCTGTACAGAAAACTCGATTGCGCCGAAGAAACTTCGGCGCATTTTGTACTTGTTTTTAATGACCTTAAATGCGATTTATAAAAACCCTTAATATATTATACAAGTATTTGCAGTATATATCTGAGGACTGAGTTCAAGAAAGGCAGTTGCTTGGCTGGTGAGAGGACGGGAGATGTTAGCGTTGAGGTAACGCAGGTAAATGTTTCATATGAGGAACTTTTTGAGAATAATAAGTGGGGATGATCCTCAAATATTTTGGTGAAGGTGTTATTTATTTGAAGATAAAAAAAAAAATTATTCACTGATAGCCGACCGTGATTTCACCTGCATGTCATAATGGCTACCGCGGTCCTTAATGAAAGCTTTAAGAAACTGGTTGTTTTAAAATACTTTTTCTTAAACATCTGTGACTTTTGATGATGTTTATGAGAATGTTTGATTATGTTTATGAGAATGTTTCAGCCGTGTTTTTTTTTATGCAAATGTATGTATATGCAACATATACAACATTCATATTTCATTTACCTGAGTATTCCTCATTTACCTTAATAATGTTATCGTGTCTTTTACGTCTTCTTTTTCTTTTTCTTCTTCTTCTGATTCTGTTCCTCTCTCTAGGGACCTCTGGCAAGTATTGAGGTATGCCCAACTCTTGGCACTGGTGCCCGGATTCTACCTCGCCGCGTCTACACAGAGAGAGAGAGAGAATCGTCCGTACACCACCATCATCTCACAGCGGTTCATTCGCCCTATGGATTATGTTAATTTCTCTCTCTCTCTCTCTCTCTCTCTCTCTCTCTCTCTCTCTCTCTCTCTCTCTCTCTCTCTAGATGGAGAGAGAGAGAGATAATCGTCTTTACACCACAACCATCTCATGGCGATTCATTCGTCCTATGGATTAGCTTAATTTTTCCATCTAGAGAGAGAGAGAGAGAGAGAGAGAGAGAGAGAGAGAGAGAGAGAGAGAGAGAGAGAGAGAGAATCTTCCTTACACCACCATCTCACAGAGCTTCATTCTCCCTATGGATTGATCATACTTTTTCCACTTAGCGAGAGAGAGAGAGAGAGAGAGAGAGAGAGAGAGAGAGAGAGAGAGAGAGAGAGAGATCTTCCTTACACCACCATCTCACAGAGCTTCATTCTCCCTATGGATTGATCATACTTTTCCACTTAGCGAGAGAGAGAGAGAGAGAGAGAGAGAGAATCGTCTTTACACCACCATCTTATAGCGGTTCATTCGCCTTGGGTTGTCATATTTTTTCCACCGTGAGAGAGAGAGAGAGAGAGAGAGAGAGAATTAGATGAGATACGTTGTTGATAATCTCCTTGGTGATTCTGGAGTTGTCGTCCTTATGGAGTGTCAGCATAAGGGTGGTTATTGACTAAAGGGGTGAACAAGAGATTATCATCGGGAGAGCCGGATTATTATTGTTCACGGGGCTGTTTTCGAATAAGGTCTAATTCCCTCGCAGATTTGATGAGTCAAGATCGTTTTCGATAATTTGCTATTTATTTTCAGTTCGGGTTCCGTGACTAATATGAAACGACAAACCAAGGAGCAAATGCGCCGAAGTTTCTTCAGCGCAATCGAGTTTTCTGTACGGCTTATAATCAAGGCCAGCGAAAATAGATCTGTCTTTCAGTGGTCTCGGTATAATGCTGTATGAGTCGCGGCCAATGAAACTTTAACCATGGGCCGGTGGTGGCTTTTCCTATATCGTTGCCAGATGCACGATTATGGCTAAATTTAACCTGAAATGAAATAAAAACTACTAAGGAGGCTAGAGGGCTGCAATTTGGTATGTTTGATGGCTGGCGGGTGGATGATCAGCATACAAATTTGCAGCCTTCTAGCAACAGTAGTTTGTAAGATCTGAGGGCGGACAGAAAAAGCACGGACGGACAGACAAAGCCACCTCAATAGTTTTCTTTACAGAAAACTAAAAAGTTTATGTAAAAGAAATAGCGTTGTTTGTTAAGAAGCCGTAGTCTTGAAGAAATTAAAAGTACACACACCACCTGGGAATGGTATAGGAGGTGTAACCCCCTCCCTCTCTCTCTCTCTCTCTCTCTCTCTCTCTCTCTCTCTCTCTCTCTTCTTTTCCATTGTTGTTGAGGGTCTTATTCCCATTTTCACTTGGTCTTTTTACTTTTTCTTCCTTCGTTTTCGGTGTTTGTTTGTCCACCAATTTGATGAGGTCTGTGTCTTTGACGCTGAATAATTGTAATATAATAAAAAATACTTTATTCTTAAAAGCAGAAGTATAAAAGCATGATTCATTATATTCAGTTATAATATATATATATATATATATATATATATATATATTATATTATATATTATATATATATACATACATATTCATATATGTATATATATACATTTATATCCATACATACATACGTACATACACACAGATATACATACGCACACACTATATTCCATCTCTTTAGAAATAAACGCAAAAGAACGCCGTATTCCTCTTTCTAGGAAACATTGTCAGTAAACGACATTCAGCATATGATCGGATTTCTTTGGGAAAACGTTTTAGTTTTTTTTTTTTTTTATTGTATTGGGAGAAACAGATTACATTCGGAAGAGACTTAGAGAGCATTCCCATCTGACCTATGAGTAAGCAAGCCACGATGGATTGAGGGAATTTTTGGGTGGTTTGGAAGTAAATTTTTTTTTAACCTTTTTAGTTTTCTGTAGAAGAAAACTATTGTGCCGGCTTTGTCTGTCCGTCCGCACTTTTTTCTGTCCACACTTTTTCTGTCCGCACTTTTTTATGTCTACACTTTTTCTGCCCGCACTTTTTTCTGTCCACACTTTTTCTCTCCGCACTTTTTTCTGTCCTCCCTCAGATCTTAAAAACTACTCAGGCTAGAGGGCTGCAAATTGGTATGTTTATCATCCACCCTCCAATCATCAAACGTGCCAAATTTCAGCCCTCTAGCCTCTGTAGTTTTTATTTTATTTAAGGCTGAAGTTAGCCATAATTGTGAGTCTGACAACGATATTGAACAGACCACCACCAGGCCGTGGTTAAAGTTTCATGGGCGGTGGCTCATACAGCATTATACCGAGACCACCGAAAGGTAGTTCTATTTTCGGTGGCCTTGATTATACGATGTACAGAAAACTCGATTGCACCGAAGACATTGGAATGTATGTGAGAGCTAGTGTCATAATTCCAGAGAATTACTCCCTTTATTAACCTTTGTATACATACATAAATTTATCATGATAGCGCCGGCATAACACAAAAAAAAGAAAGAACCACTCCGGAAAAAACAAGGTTATTACAAATGTAACTATAATCTTGAAGGGTAAAAGCATTGGAAATCTGATAACCACTCGAAAAGGCAAACAATGGTTAAAATAATTATTATGGTTAAAACAATTATTATGTAACTATAATCTCGAGGGGGGGAAAATTGGGATTTTGATAACCACTCAAAAAGACAGAAAAAGCTATTATATATGTAACTATAATCTTGAAGGGAAATAAGTATAACTACTCAAAAGGCAAAAAAAAAAATATATATAACTATAATCTTTAGGGAAAAAATTACAACTGATAACCTTTCAAAAGAAAAAATATATATATATATATATATATATATATATATATATATATATATATATATATATATATATATATCATATGCAACTATAATCTTGAAGGAAGTAATTATAGTTGATAACCACTCGAAAAGGCAAAAAAAAAAAAAGGTTATCATATATGTAAAAATATAATCTTGAGGGGTAAAAAATGGAATTCTGATATCCACTCGAAAAGGAAAAAAAAATATATGTAACTACAGTATGATCTTGAGGGGAAAAAATTTATATCTGAACGCCTGCTATCTCGAGACTCATTTTGACAGTGCAAATTGATGAGAGAGATTGATTGTCTAGAGCATCATCAAATTGTTAGGTCTCGTTGAGTCTCTCGACTTTTGACGTCGCGTGTGCTCTCCGCTTTCCCCGAATCTACAACTGTTATCACTCAGGAATTCTATTAAGGGCTGTTTTTTACCGTGAGCCGAGTGCTCTTGGAAAAATAAGTCGAGGCTTTGGAGACTGACGCAGGATAACTCAATAAAGAAAGATCTCGCGGGTACTCAGCGAATTGAATTTGTCATTTTCCTGTTTCTTTTTCAGTGCTTTACTCTTGCGTGATCTCTCTGTTGAGACCTAAAGCAAAACTATGGAGAGAGAGAGAGAGAGGGGAATCTTTTATTCTTTGTTCTTGGTTCATTGGTAATTATATATTATATATGTACATATGTTGGTAATTATATATTATATATATGTATATATATATACATATATATTAACCAGTTTTTTTTATATATATCTTTTCAGTGGTTATCAGATTTCCAAGGCTTTTACCTTCAAGATTATAGTTACATTTGTATATATATATATATATATATATATATATATATATATATATATATATATATATATATATATGTGTGTGTGTGTGTGTGTGTGTGTGTGTGTGTGTGTGTGTGTGTGTGTACACATACACATACGTATCATATAAATCATATATATATATATATATATATATATATATATATATATATAATCTTTCTTTCTTCAATAACTATGGCTTTGAGAAATTAAAAATAATTCTCTTCCTACCACTTTTCCTTTCCTGTCTGTCTGTCTGTCTATCTCTACCGCTTTCTGACTGTCTGTCCGTCTTTCACTACAGGTTCCTTGACGACTCGTCACAGGAAAATCTACAATTGACTAATCATTTGTAAATGTATAAAGGTTTATTAATATCTCAATATTAGTTGAAATATATTAGGAAAATATTTGACAAAGTCGGCAGCGTTATACTTCAGTGTTCATACGCACTCAGGATCATCTATGCCGTCTGATAGTGACCAAAAATAATTATGAAAAACTTTTGGGCCTAAAATGTTCCAGTCCGCCTTGCTTCCTCTGAGTGGAATTGCCTAATCCGTCCTCGCATTTAGCCAGATTACAGAGGCTTATAATTCATAAACGATTATATAACACACCTGATAACACACATTTTGATTTATTCTTGCGGTTAATGTGTTGGTATCAGTGACTTTGTGACGAAAGGTACTTTCTAGTTTTCATCTCGGGTTTATCATAAATTCGTTCATGTCTCAAATTACAATTTTTCAAACGCAAGGATTAGAGATAGTTCAAACAGTTTGATATTTCTTGCCTTAAATGGTGAACGCATAACCCTTGAGTTTGTAATGTTCTATAAAACTAAAACCACGACGAACAGATGTTTGAAAAAACTTGAAATTGTTTTTGATCTGTTGATGATGAAGTGATTAAAGTCGCTGTAGGATTAAGTAATTGCTGGTGTTATTATATTATATTATATTATATTATATTATATTATATTATATTATATTATATTATATTATATTATATGTGGCAGCGCTGGTTACAGTGTTAGTTTTTGTTCTTTTTAGGTTAATGTGTAAAGAATGATGGATTAGATATGACAAAGGACTCTGCTTTTCTTGATCCAACATTATTTTACCTGTAGGGGGGTGTCGTCAGTTCACCTCACGCGGTGCAATGTAGGCATTACTTAGGGTTCTTTGCAACGTCCCTTCGACCCCTAGCTACAACCCCCTTCATTCCTTTTACTTTACCTCCGTTCATATTATCTTTTTCCATCTTACTTTCCTGAATCCTCTCCTAAGAATTGGTTTGTAGTGCAAATGCGAGGGTTTTTCCTGTTACTCCTTTAAATCTTTTTCTCTCAATTTCCTTTTCAGCGTTGAATGACCTCATAGGTCCCAGTGCAGGCATTTGGCCTTATTTTATGTTCAGATTTCAATTCCAAGATCATTCCAGTTCTCTGAAGTATACGGTGCCACACTGACTGATAGTGACTTGTGTATGACTGTCTATGCCTCTTTCGTTGTACTGTGTTTCCTTTTACTACGACCTTACTTCATGACAAACTTCCTTCTACCTTCTTATAGCTTTCTTTCTTCAGCAGGACATAATTAGTATTCATTGATACTAATAAATAAAATCTATAGCCCACAGCTTCCAAAGCCACTCAGCAGTGGATGGATGTAATAATATTTGCCAGCTGTCGCTTTTGTCCCAGTTCATCTCAGTTCATACAGAAATGAGATCTTTGATTGCTGTTTTGATTTTTGAGTAGTTTTAAATCAGTGGTTCTAGGCATTGTTTTTTTTTTTTTACATGTAGAAAAAAACATAGTTTACTAACACGTGCTTTTTTTTCCTCTGCGTTTCAGGAGGGCAAGAATTCTTCAACCATGGGCCATATTCTATAGCCCAGGGTGTTGTTGCAGGTAAGAAGAAGGCCATTTTGTAGGCATGGTGTGTAAGTGAATGTTACCTGTTTTTTACCTGTGTGATAAATTCCTCTTTCTTTTCCTATTCTGTGGAGATGAATATTACCAGTTGTATGTGTTGTTTTATGTGCAAGAATATTTCCATTTTTTTCATGTGCAAGATTATTAATTTTTTCGCGTGCAAGATTGCTTTAAGTTGCTTTATGTGCAAGAATATTTCAATTTTTTTATGTGCAAGATTATGTTCATTTTTTCATGTGCAAGATAGCTACCATTTCGTATGTGCAAGATTATTTCCATTTTTTCATGTGCAAGATTATTTCCAAGATTATTTCCATTTTTCATGTGCAAGATTATTTCCAAGATTATGTTTATTTTTTCATGTGCAAGATTATTTCCAAGATTATGTTCATTTTTTCATGTGCAAGATTGCTACCATTTCGTATGTGCAAGAATATTTCCATTTTTTTCATATGCAAGATTATATCCAAGATTATGTTCATTTTTTCATGTGCAAGATTGCTTCCACCTTCTTATTTGGAAGATTATATCCACTTTTTCATGTGCAAGATTGCTACCATTTTTCCATGTGCAATATTATTTCCATTTTTTCACGTACAAGAATATTTCCATTTTTCATGTGCAATATTATTTCCATTTTTTCAGGTGCAAGAATATTTCAATTTTTCATGTGAAAGATTATTTCCATTTTTTCACGTGCAAGAATATTTCCATTTTTCATGTGCAATATTATTTCCATTTTTTCACGTGCAAGAATATTTCCATTCATGTGCAATATTATTTACATTTTTTCACGTGCAAAAATATTTCCATTCTTCATGTGCAATATTATTTCCATTTTTTCATGTGCAAAAATATTTCCATTTTTCCATGAACAAGATTATTTCCATGAAGTAATTGTAAACTTTCACAAAACTGTCATAAAACTTTCGCTATGCAGTCATACCGACCTAACCTTTACCCATCCGTATGTAGCAGAGTTACTGTGACGGTAATAGGCTTAATTTACTCTCATTATTATTATTACGACTGTAAGATTAATATTTAATATTTTAGAAAGAACAACCAAAGTCGTATTTCTATGCAGAATAAAATGCAGTTGAGCACGAACGCCAGAGGACAGAATTAATGAAGAAGTGCAGGTGAAACCTTTAAAAAAAAAAAAAAACAACAACACTATCTGCTATACCGAACTCGCCGGCGAAAAAATTAAAATAGTAATAAAAACGAACATAAAAGTGAATAAAATAAACAGGAGGCGGTATTCTTGAGTTTACCGCCAGGAGCGAGTGGATGACGGCCGTTTTGGAGCTGGCTCGTATTATTATTATTATTATTATTATTATTATTATTATTATTATTATTATTATTATTATTGTTATTAACATAAAACTGAATATTATCTCGAGATGAAATAGAGAAGCACTACCACCACCACCACCACCACTACCACTATTATTATTACTACTACTACTACTACTATCATTAGTGGTTTGGGGGGGGATAGAATTTTTCTTTCATCTTGTGGGAATGATACCGCGTGTGGTCTCGCAGTCACAATGGTGGTATGACCGTAGCCTCTCAGAAGTTCTAGATTAAATTTTAATATTTCTTGCTGTGAGTTTTTAACTTTAGATCATCGTTAGCCTTTTATTGCGTCCGCTTATGCGTCTTAAGAAGACTAGTTGGTATCAGAACTGTAGATTTCGTTTGTAAATGCGAAAATTTGATGGTCGAATTATCGGAGGTCAAAGACGAAGCAGAAAGAATTTTGGACACTTTAACCGAACTCTATGCTAAAACGCAGATGACTTTCATCTGTTTTAAGAGAATTTCAGTTTCCTGTGTTGCTTTTTTTCCGAAAACGAATCTTATTTTGTTTTTAGTTTTCTGTAAAGATAACCATTGTGTCGGCTTTGTCTGTCCGTCCGCACTTTTTTTCTGTCCCCACTTTTTCTGTCCGCCCTCAGACCTTAAAAACTACTGAAGCTAGAGGGCTGCAAATTGGTATGTTGATCGTCCGCCCTCCAATCATCAAACATACCAAATTGCAGACCTGTAGCCTCCTCAGTAATTTTTATTTTATTTAAGGTTAAACTTAGCCATAATTGTGCGTCTAGCAATATACGGTAGGCTACCACCGGGCCGTTGTTCAAGTTTCATTGGCCGCGGCTCATACAGCATTATACCGAGAACACCTAAAGATAGATCTATTTTCGGTGGCCTTAATTATGCGCTGTACAGGATCTTTGACTTGTTTTTTTCTATTTCGAAGTGACGCCTTTCTCACTTATTGATAACATCGGCGTGGAAACTGTTTTGTGCTCATGTCCCTTTTAAACCCAGTGCGATGGGACATTTCGCAATGAGAAGCCTTCACGAGATGGAATATTACTAAATTAGCTAATATGTCTACAATGACGTCTTGGGCAATTTAGCTGCTCAAGAGAGAGAGAGAGAGAGAGAGAGAGAGAGAGATGGCATACAGTATTTGGCGTCGTACTTTTCCGAACAGTGACCTTTATAATTTTCTATAGGCAATTTAGTGTCCTTGTCTGTCCTTCTTTATCTTGTGTTCAGTTTTCATACTAGTTATTGTTATTCGCCCCACGCCTAGTAATTTTTACTATACGCTCAATTACCTAGAAAATGAAAGAAAAGAAGAAATCTGAGATTTTATTTTTCATATGTACATGATAAAATTCAGTATACGCTCAATTACCTCTTTGATAAACAAGTAAAAAATGCGCCGAAGATTCTTCAGCGCAATCGAGTTTTCTGTACAGCATATAATCAAGGCCACCGAAAATAGATCTGTCTTTTGGCGGTCTCGGTATGATGTTGTTAT
>NC_089792.1:4121961-4141961 GCF_040412425.1 Macrobrachium rosenbergii | reverse complement strand
TGCGACCTTGGGCGACTCGCCTCAGCTTTATAATATTACACTCAAGCGCTCTTGAGGGAGTGCAGAAAAACTCGCTTTTTACTGTCGCATTTTCATTGTTACGACGCCTTTCTCCCAAGTATCAAGATGTGTATCGCTGAAAGCCTTCCATTGCTTTTATTTCCAAGGAATAAGCAATTCCCATGGGTGCGGTGACGTCCACGGTTGTCTTGTGCGCTTTCTTAGGCTTGTGAAGATATGGGGATTTTGTATCTGTAGGTTGTGAATAACAACTCAGCTGTTCAGGGTTGTGATGGCTTGGAGAGTAATGACTGTGGTTTTTCTTAAGCCTGTAAAGATACGGAGATTATGTATAGGTTGTGAATAACAATAACGATATGGAGATTGTGTATAGGTTGTGAATAACAATAAAGATATGGAGATTGTGTATAGGTTGTGAACAACAATAAAGATATGGAGATTGTGTATAGGTTGTGAATAACAACTCAGGGGTTCAGGGTTGTGATGGCTTGGACAGTAATAACTGTAAACTTTATTAAGCTTGTAGAGATATGGAGATTGTATATACTGTAGGCTATGAATAACAACTCAGCAGTTCAAGGTTGTGATGGCTTGGAAAGTAAATAACTGTGCATTTTCTTAAGCTTGTAAAGATATGGAGATTGTGTATAGGTTGTGAATAACAACTCAGCAGTTCAAGGTTGTGGTGGCTTGGAAAGTAATAACACTGCACTTTCTAAAGTTTGTAAAGATATGGAGATCGTGTATAGGTTGTGAATAACAACTCAGCAGTTCAAGGTTGTGATGGCTTGCAGAGTAATAACTGTGCACTTAAGCATGTAAAGATATGGAGATTGTGTAAAGGTTGTGAATAAGAACTCAGCAGTTGAAGGTTGTGATGGAGAGTAATATTTAGGATTTTGTGAAAGGTTGTGTTTATAATGCCGATGGTACACACGGGTAGTAAGAGAAGGATAATGGGATTCTAGCAGTTGCAAATTGCTTCAGACAGAGAGAGTGAGAGAGAGAGAAGCAGGCATGCAGGCATATATACTGTATAATATGTCTTTGATTGTAGGGCGCTCAGGGAATAGTGGCATCTCAGTCACAATGAATAAAATGATAATCTTGGTTTAATTATAAATGAAATATGTTTTTTATCTGATAAAAACCTCTCTCTCTCTCTCTCTCTCTCTCTCTCTCTCTCTCTCTCTCTCTCTCTCTCCCAGTTACTTTTCGTCGTGAAAGCTCACTTCATTAACTTGATCGGCTGGTATAGTGTTCTTTCTGTTGAGAGCAAAGCGTGACCTACCGTAAGGTCATTGAAAATGGCAACAGCTGTTTTTCAGCGTAAAACTTCGGACGGGAGAAATTCAAATACATTTTTCCGTCAATTGATCTTTCAGTCGACGTTGTTCGACCTGGTACATGAATTCATTCAAAAGTGATTAAGCTCACTTGAAACAAGTGAAAAATGGCGCAGAAGTTTCTTCGGCGCAATCGAGTTTTCTTTACAGCGTTTAATACTGTATAAGCCGCGGCCTGTGAAACTTTCAGCCACTTCCTTAAATTAAATAAAAACTACTGAGGCTAGAGGGCTGCAATTTGGTATGTTTGATGATTGGAGGGTGGATGAGCAACGCACCAATTTGCAGCCATCTAGCCTCAGTAGTTTTCAAGATCTGAGGGCAGACAGAAAAAGTGAGGACGGACAGACAAAGCTGTCGAAATAGTTTTCTTTTACAGCAAACTGAAAATGCTATATAAAATCGGCTTTGTGTCTCAGTGAAGATATGTTAGTCGTAAAAAGTTACCTGCTGACTCATGTCTTTTATTATAATAATATTTGCCGAAAGGAATGGGATGAATTGATAGTAATTGAATTAATGACATCGAAGAAGTAGATTAAACCCCATTATCAATTCAGGTCTGTTATCGATTGCTACATTGCACTGAACAGAAGTAAGTAATGAGTCACCTTTACATTGTGCTCTGCAGATAAAAAGAAATTCTACAGTTAGTCATCTGTAAAATGTCTTTGGATACATTTTTCTTTACAACGGAAGAGGTATACATAAATGTGTGTGTATGTATGTATGTATATATATATACATATATATATAATTTTAATAGCCCCAATGCCCTCTTAACTAATCGAATTCTTCAAAGTGTTTGGGTACGCCTTTCACTACAAAGCCTTAGATCCAAATGCAAGAGATATGAAGTAAGTCTGATGTCCGGTAGCGGGAATCAAACCCGCATCCCGAGTAATCAGAACGAGGAAACGTTGCTGACTTAACCGCGTGAAGGATTGTGGCTATTACAAATTACATACGTATCAGGTATAAAGTGACCAGTAGATTCTATAACTATATGTAAATAAATATATATATATATATATATATATATATATATATATATATATATATAAATATATACATATATATATGTATATATACATATATACACTGTATATATTATACTGTGTGTATATATACATATATACTGTATATATAATGTGTATGTATGTATGTATGTGTGTATGTTTGGGATGAAGCATCTTGATGTTTTCATTGGAGACTGTCGACGATTTGGAGTGTGTCTCAGGGCGCTTTTTACTGTCATTTAGAAAATAATTCCTCACCTCTGAGTTGTTTTCCCATGTCGCAATATATTTAACATTTATTCTGAATTATGTCCGAAAAACCTTTCCATGTCTAAAAGTTGGGACATAGATTTCGCCGTAAATCTGAAGGTGGTTGTATGAAAAATAATTGACGATGGATGAAAGTTAGCTTTTTTCGTATCAGTGAAATTCTTCCATCGAAGATTTATTGTAAAATGAGAACTTTGCAAGCTTTTTTCGTGGAGATACACTGTGTCTTTCGTATGATATTTGGAATACTGAATGCTTTTACAGACGAGCAAAATTAATCTTGTGTCTGGAGTTTGACGGGTTGATAATCTGTTTAGAATAGTTAAAAACTCTCTCTCTCTCTCTCTCTCTCTCTCTCTCTCTCTCTCTCTCTCTCTCTCTCTCTCTCTCTCTCTCTCATATATATATATATATATATATATATATATATATATATATATATATATATATATATATATATATATATATATATAAAATATAGCAGTCATACTTTAAGACAAAGAAAAACTGGCATTGATATTTTGCTATAATAAATAAATAAGCATTTAAACCAGACCACACATACATAAATATAATAAAAACCAACTGTAACGGGACCTCAGCTTATTGTGTCATATTTTTAAAATGAATTTCAAACCAGAAAAAATTCTCCAATGTCCACTTTTTCAAAATGTTGTTATCATTAAGTATGTCATGGTTTCATGAAGTATGGGATGTTAAATTCTCCAGATGATGTGTCATGGGTATGTCAGGATGTTATATGACATGTCTAGGCGCATAGAATCTACTGGCCACGCTTACTAGATCCATGGATAGCAACAGTGACCACTTAAATGTTCGTATTGCCGACATTAATCTTTGCTGAATAAATTAAAAACCTTAAAAAATCTTTGTAGTCGAAAATAATCTGGTTTTATATTGTATGTACAAGGGTTAAGATAATCTTGTTTGATATTGTATGCACAAGGGTTAAGATAATCTTGTTTGATCTTGTATGCACAAGGATTAAGATAATCTTGTTTGATTGTACAATAGTTAAGATAATCTTGTTTGATCTTGTATGCACAAGGGTTAAGATAATCTTGTTTGATACAAGAGTTGATAATCTTGTTTGACATTGTATGGAGGTTAAAATAATCTTGTTTGATCTTGTATAATCATGTATGCACAAGGGTTAAAATAATCTTGTTTGATATTGTATGCACAAGAGTTAAGATAATCTTGTTTGATATTGTATGCACAAGGGTTAAAATAATCTGGTTTGATATTGTATGCACAAGGGTCAAAATAATCTAGTTTGATATTATATGCACAAGGGTTAAGATAATCTTTGACATTGTATGCACAGTGGTTAAAATAATCTTGTTTGATATTGTATGCACAATGGATAAAATTATAGTTTGATATTTATGCCCAATGGTTTTAAAATAATATATTGTGACATTTATGCACAAAGCTTGAATTTAGTGAACGTTTTAATGCTGAGGGGTACCGTTTTCCTTCTGAGACAGCCAGTGTTCAAGAATTTGACTAAAAGTATAAGATTAGAGTAACTTTTAGTCAGAGGAAATGGAGTTGTGCAAACTTCTTGTATGGAGAGTTACGTTGCAAGTTTGTAATTTAATACGTGAAAAATACGCGACAGTTTATAGAGATGACAATATCATAAAACTTTTGAAGATACTGTTTCTTCGCAGTTAAGGGAATATCCACAGTACATTTTCAAGTAATGTAAGCCCGTAACTTTTAACGTGTAGTTACTATATCCTTAACCTTGTATGATGTATGAGAGAGAGAGAGAGAGAGAGAACGGTAACCATTTAATATTGCGTTCGCACACACACACACACACACACGCTGACTGCAAAAGATAGGTTTCAAGTACCTTTTCACAAAAAGCAGCATTACGCCAAGGAACTTTGATTCCAGAAAGGCAGTTTTATTAACCTGAAATATTTAGGGCATGGAAAAGAAAAGACTCGGGCGAAAGACTGAATGCCCAAGACACTCGGGCCTGTTGTTTTGGTCAGAATCTCGTTTTGAAAACCTTACAACTTGGTCGTCGCTCCAAATGCCAGCTTATCATAATACTTGAAGTAACGAGCCAATTATTCTGTTGATAACTCGGCATTGTTATTGACCTTTGGCAAAACATAACGAAATTGAGAGGGAATGTTATCAACATAAAATTAAAGCTAAACAGTCGGAAGAAGAGCTTCGCTCCGCTGTGGACTGCCTCCCCCTCCCTCTCTATCTTATCCCCGTAGGGGGGGGGGTTAGTGCCGTCAGTGAACCTCACATGGTGCACTGTAGTCATTACTTAAGGTTCTTTGCAGCGTCCCTTCTTTAGGCCCCTAACTGCAAGCCCTTTCGTTCCTTTGACTGTACCTTCTTTCATATTCTCTTTCTTCCATCTTACTTTACACCCGCTCCTAACAATTATTTCATAGTGCAACTGCTTTGAGGTTTTCCTCCTGTCACACCTTTCAAACTGTCAATTTCCATTTCAGCGCTGAATGACTTCATAGGTCCCAGCACTTGGCCTTTGGTCTAAACTTTATATTCTTATATCTTATAGTATATTAGACAGACTGAATTCCCTGGAAATTTATGGTCAACTTCTGTGCAACTTGGGAAAATTTTGTTAGACAAAACACCCTTTGTTTTATTTTCCTGGGAAATCGATCTATGTCCTGAAACATTTTATATCCAAGGCTAAATTCCCCTAGGGGCGTTAGTGCTGTCAGTGCATACCTCACGCGGTGAACTGTAGGCATTACGTGAGGTTCTTTGCAGCGTCCCTTTAGCTCCTAGCTGCAACCCCTTTCATTCCCTTTGCTATAGTTCAGTTCAAATTCTGTTTCTTCTCAGCACCTTACTTTCGATCCTCTCCTAATAATTATTTCAACATTGTTTTCAGCTCTAAATGACCTCATAGGTCCCAGCTCTTGGCATTTGGTCTAAATTTTATATCCAATCCAATCTAAGACTAAATCAGAATATTTTTTTATTCTCTTTTGGTCTGTGGCATGAAATGATATCGAAGGAACTTTGATAATTTTCCTATTTGTGGTACGTAATTTCAAAGCCAAAACCAGTCCTTTTTAGTTTTCTGCAAAAGAAAACTATTGTGCCGGCATTGTCTGTCCGTCCGCACTTTTTTCTGTCCGCACTTTTTCTGTCCGTCCTCAAATCTTAAAAACTACTGAGGCTAGAGGACTGCAAATTGGTCTGTTGATCATCCACCCTCCAGTCATCAAACATACCAAATTGCAGCCCTGTAGCCTCAGTAATTTTTATTTATTTGAAGTTGAAGTTAGCCATGATCGTGCTTCTGGCAACGATGTAGGATAGGCCACCACCGGCCGGTTCTTAAAATTTCATTACACCTCCTACAGCATTACACCGAGACCACCGAAAGATAGATCTATTTTCGGTGACCTTGATTATACGCTGTACAGAAAACTTCGGCACATTTTTTATTTGTTTTTTCATTTCACGAAATTGCGCCAACATATAGAGAGATGAACTTACCTGAGGTGAGACAGAATAAATCCAGTTTCCTGTTGCAGTCAGTGTTGCTAGAAAAACAGTAGACAGTCTTGAGAAGGGCAAAGATTGGGGTGGGCCTATAGCATATGTCTGTCGTGTTTGGAAAATTTGTCACTGAATTTATCAACAAATGTATGGAAATTTATAACTTTTCAGTGATATATCAACCTGTTGTCAAATTGTTCATACTTACATTAGTATTATCAGACTTCATGGAGATTGTTTTCGCACGATTCTCTCTCTCTCTCTCTCTCTCTCTCTCTCTCTCTCTCTCTCTCTCTCTCTCTCTCTCTCTCTCTCAATAAAAAATTTAGTAGAATGCTCGAACAATGGATTTAACATACTCATTAACTGTGCCATGTATCTAGATCAACGTTAGTTTTCCATTATCCAGTTTAGACATTTTCAGTTGACCTTGAGACAAACATATCTAGAAGCCCTTTACTCCATACGTTTAAAATAAGTGAATTTGAAAGTATTCGAATAGATAAAAGAAGAAACTCTGAGGCTAAAGTAAGGAACTTGTACATTTCGAATCAACACCGATAGGGCCATTTGTAAAGTGTTACGGGATGATAATGTCACGAAGACTTGATGGTAATGGCTCTTTACGGCGTCCTTCGGCCACTAAGCACCCCCTTTCATACCTGTATTATTCATATTTTCGTTCTTCATTTGTACTTTCCCCTTCCTAGGAATTGATTCTAGTGCAACTGCCCTTCACCTTTAAAGCCTTTTACTCTTTTCCCTTTCAGCGCTGAATGACCTCGTGGGTCCCAGTACTTGATCTTTGACCTATTTTTATATTCCATTTCATTCCATCAAGCTAGTTACAAACTTCAAGTCAGGCAAATACAGTGAAGCCTTGAAGATGTGGAAACACTGCTTAATTATTTTCTGAAATTCTGCAATTCCCGTTGAAGGAGAGCTGAATAAACTTGATTTTCAGTTTGTAATTACGTAAGCGGATGTTGAAATCCCTGAACAGTGAACGATAGAATAACTAACATGGCTATGAAATGTTCAGTGCACACAGCATTAGATGAGAGTTTATGAAGACGAATACTAGAATATAGGAATGTGCCTTACGTAGTGCAAAATTAACGAGTTTTACCTGGCTGTTGATGACACATCTTACGCAGAGCACATCTTACGCAGAGAGAGAGAGAGAGAGAGAGAGAGAGAGAGAGAGAGAGAGAGAGAGAGAGAGAGAGAGAGAGAAGGATAAAGACCACGTAGGTTGCTTTCTCAAGCGTCTCGCCGAATGGAGATTTCGTAGCTAAACTGACAAGCAACAAATTCACCTAAGTGAAATTTCAACAAACCTCAAAAGTCTTTAATCCATCAGTTAGCCAAAGAAACTCCCGATTAGTGAGCTATCGGGATAACTGAGGAAAGAAAAGACATTCACTGACATAAGCACAGTCAGTTGTGTAGATGGGAAGGCTATGATAATATTCGTCGAGTATGGGGTCTCTTCATTAACCGAAATTAAATACACAAATCACTTTGAATATGGCATATTTGGTTGTTTTTCCTGATGTTTGCTCCAGCGACGAAAAGGAGGCTAAATGAACGGAGTGTGACCTTTGTGTTCTTTTAAATAGTAACTGCGCTTAATAAAATGTCCTTCATGAATTATGGTGTTGACATTTAGTGGACGCGGCCGCTCTCTTAATACATAGACGAGCGGTTTGTGCAAGGGGAGGGAATTCGTCCTCTCTCTCTCTCTCTCTCTCTCTCTCTCTCTCTCTCTCTCTCTCTCTCTTATTTTTAGCTTTTCTATACGGTGATAGTCCTTATTATAATGTAAGGTTGAAATGTAACATTTCATCTTTGAATAATTTTGTTTCTTTTATTATGCACGAGGAACCTCCCTCAACCTGTGCCACAATTTCCCTCTCTCTCTCTCTCTCTCTCTCTCTCTCTCTCTCTCTGACTCTCTCTCCACTCTCTGACCCTCCCTCCTCCCTCCCCCCCCCCTACAACACCCTCCCCACGTCCACCAGTAACAGGTGAACGGCGCAGGTGAAATCAATACCCCCACCTCCCAGGTCCATGATGGTATGAGGCCCCCTCCCTCTCTCTCTCTCTCTCTCTCTCTCTCTCTCTGTCTCTCTCTGTGTGTGTGTCACTACATCCAAGTACCTGCTCACATTTTGTTTTTTCATTGAAATGTTTTGTTTATTGCATTCGACAACATAGATCTCTCTCTCTCTCTCTCTCTCTCTCTCTCTCTCTCTCTCTCTCTCTACGTCCAAGTACCTGTTCACATATTTATATTCATTGAAATGTTAGTTTGTTTGTCATATTCAACAACTTAAGTAGGTCTCTAGGGCTGGGCATTTTGTCTACTACTTGAGTCAAACATGTCGTAAACATGTCGGTAACGCCTGTGCGCTGGATGCCAGTCCCTGACGTGACCTCTTTTGGGTGTCACTGAATGTTGAATTTTTATTAAATTCAGTTCCTGTCGCTGCATTTATATCATGTTAAACTGTCGCCCCAGTTAGACCACTGCAATAAGATGCTGGGTAATGTTATTGGCTGTCTAAAAATGGTGTAATTCTGTCTTGATGGTTTGCTGGATATCTGAGTCATTATCTTAAAGGAGGCAGTTCATAATGCATTGATTGCAGTGGGAATGCTCGTCCTTTTGCTTTCTCACGTTGCTTTCCCCCCTCGTTCAGTCATTGATTTATGGTTTTAATATTTTTGCTCCCATACTCGCCTTTCCGAATGATTCAGAGCTCTGTTGCCAACGACTGCTGATCATAACCTCATTTCCCATTCAGTCCTGGATAGCTCCTGTTTCATTCATCAGTTCTGATATCAGAGAAGACATCCAGGGCTCTCTCTCTCTCTCTCTCTCTCTCTCTCTCTCTCTCTCTCTCTCTCTCTCTCTCTCTCTCATATCCATTTATGTTGTTTCATAATTACTAAATCTGACATCCTCCGTTTATCAACGTGTTGGTGGTTAAGGTGACTTCAGATTTGCTTTGCAGAAATTTTTATCATTGATTTTCTCATTCCTACTCCCAAAGGGACTAGAAGTAATATTTCGAAGTTGTCAGTTCGTTTTCATGCAAGCAATAGGCTGGCCTGTTGTGGCCTGTCGAAATGTTGCTCTCGTATTTGAGTTACCAACTTTAAGTCCTGTTCCTCTCTCTCTCTCTCTCTCTCCCTGCCGTTGATTGGGGTCCACTCTCGCTAGTTTATGGGTACTTTTTCGGCCACTGCTCTGTTTAGGTACTAGACAAGAGTCCCACATCTTTCAGGTGGTCAAGTCACAACCGCTGACCTGAAACTGTCATATAACTTCCCTTGTGTGAGGGGATGTTCACATTGATTCCTTTGCTATTAGATATTTATTTTATCTCGTCCCTTAAAGTTCTCGCCTCCCAGTCGAGAGGACCGGGGTTCAAATCCCGCCACTCACTGGTGGGTTGGGGATGGCGCCATTGCATAAACCTGGTGGCCCGCCAACCTAGCGGTCTGAAAACTCGAGGAGGGTTAGTAAGAAAATAGGTACCAGTGGAGTTCAGCGCCGGAACTATGAGCCTTGCGAGGTGCAAGAGGACTTTAACCTTAACCTTTTTATATATTAGACAAGGGCATTGGAGTGCCCTGAGTAAATAGCAGGGGTATCGAGTGTTCTAAATTGAAGTTTCTAGCTAGTGGTGCTTTGCTGAGTATTAAGTGACGTACCTTCAGAATTCTCATAGAGATTTTTAAATTACTTACAGCATATCTCTTGCAACTGAAATGCAACTGGAAATTCATAATTTGTATCCTCCAGTTATCCCCTTTAAAATCTCAGTATGATTCAAATCTTTGAAATGCGTTTTCCGAGGATAAATGCAGTGTAATACCAAATTAATCCTTTGCTCACGGGTCCAGCAACTGCGTATTGTAGACACGAAACTGCTGTTTTTTTTTTTTTTTTTTTTTAACCTATGAAAATATTTAATGAAAATTCGACGGGTAGGCTTTTTCAATTGTCGCTTAAAGCGAGTCGGTCCGTACACTAAACCTTTGTTTCTGGTTGTTCGGCTTTTGTTTTTTGTCGTTGTTTTAAACAATTTTAAAATAACTGTTGAATGGAGACTTCTAAGGGCATTTTCATTTTTATATTGGATTTGCCTGAAAATATAATAAAAGCAGTTTTGTCTTCATGTTTTTATATAAGAAATGAAGTCAGTTGATTTTCAGCAGTGGAAACTGAGAAACAGGCATTGATCATAACGCTAGAATCTATATAAAACAAGTAAAAAATGCACCGAAAAAGCTTCGGTGCAATCGAGTTTTCAGTACAGCCGCTACAGCGTATGATCAAAGCCACTGAAAATAGATCTATCTTTCGGTGGTCTCGGTATAATGCTGTATAAGCAGCGGCCCATGAAAATTTAACCACGGCCCGTTGGTGGCCTATCCTGTATCGTTGCTAGAAGCACGATTATGGCTAACTTTAACCTTAAATAAAATAAAAAACTACTGAGGCTAGAGGGCTGCAATTTGGTATGTTTGATGATTGAAGGGTGGATGATCAACATAGCAATTTACAGCCCTGTAGCCTCAGTACTTTTTAAGATCTGAGGGCGGATAGAAAAAGTGCGGAAGGACAGACAAAGCCGGCACTATAGTTTTCTTTTACAGAAAACTAAAAATGAAAGGTTTGCAGAAATTCCGGATATCGTCGAAACTTTGGTTAGCATCCGAAAAGAACAGAGAAAGCTTAATTGTATAAATCTGAACGATGACCAGGTTATTGTAAACCGCTCTTAAGTGGTCTGGGACAGCGTAAATTGGCGTAATAATTATAAGTCTGGGATACTCAATTCACAAAAGCACCTATGTCAAAATAGGCGGCATAGCATCACCTTATAAAGG
This sequence comes from Macrobrachium rosenbergii, assembly GCF_040412425.1. Taxonomy (NCBI): domain Eukaryota; kingdom Metazoa; phylum Arthropoda; class Malacostraca; order Decapoda; family Palaemonidae; genus Macrobrachium; species Macrobrachium rosenbergii. The sequence goes on along the minus strand of NC_089792.1, from coordinate 4,130,863 downwards.
TAATAATATGAAATACATATTTTGTATGGCTCAAAAATTGATTGATTTATGGCTAGCAAAACTGGCGTCACAAACCCTCGAAAAAAGTCAACACGTGTGTAGAGGGCATGTGTCATCTTTTCCTCACGGAATTGCAAACGCTTATTTACGACTGGCTGAGCTAAAAGTTGTTGCAAAACAAAGAACATCAATGGTTGAAGACGTTTTGAGAGAGTGACGTCCATATTTTGAGAAGGTTCAGCTCCGAGAAAGTTAAAGTCAACACTAATTGGAATTGTAAAAGATTTTCAAGACTTTCCAAGCGCCTGTTATAAAAGATTCATCCGCCACTTGAGTTGTTGTGCTAAGAGCTCAATGGTCAGGGATTTGTAACATGCGAGAATACAAAAAGTGGTGTTTTTTCTTAACCTGAAGGAGAGCTTTAGGCTTTAAATTTCCCAGTTTCAGCTGGGCTTTAGGCTTAAAATCTTATAGTTTCAGCAGGGCTTTAGGCTTAAAATCTTATAGTTTCAGTTGGGCTTTAGGCTTAGAATTTTATAGTTTCAACAGGGCTTTAGGCTTAAAGTTTCCCAGTTTCAGCTGGGCTTTAGGCTTAAAATCTTATAGTTTCAGAAGGGCTTTACTGAAGGCTTTTAAATTTCTTAGTTGTAGCGGGGCTTGAAGGTTTGCATCTCCTAGTTTCAGTAAGACTTTAGGCTTTAAATTTCCCAGTTTCAGCTGGGCTTTATGCTTAAAATTTCCCAGTTTCAGATGGGCTTTAGGATTTAAATTTCCCAGCTTCGGCTGGACTTTGGGCTCAAAATCTTATAGTTTCAGCAGGGCTTTAGGCTTAAAATTTCCCAGTTTCAGATGGGCTTTAGGCCTAATATCTTATAGTTTGAGCTGGGCTTTAGTCTTAGAATTTTATAGTTTCAACAGGGCTTTAGGCTTAAAATTTCCCAGTTTCAGCCGGGCTTTAGGCTTAATATCTTATAGTTTCAGCTGGGCTTTAGTCGTAGAATTTTATAGTTTCAGCAGGGCCTTAGGCTTAAAATTTCCCAGTTTCAGCCGGGCTTTAGGCTTAAAATTTTATAGTTTCAGCAGGGCTTTAGGCTTTAGATTTCTTAGTTTTAGCAGGGCTTTAAGATTTAAATTTCCTAATTTCAGTAAGACCTTAGGCTTTGAATTCCCTAGTTTCAGCAAGCCTTTAAGCTTTAAATTTCCCCGTTTCAGCAAGCCTCTAGGCTTTGAATTTCCAGGTTCCAGCTAGGCTTTAGGCCTTAAGTTTTCTAGTAAGGCTTTAGGCGTTAGCCATTTGTATTTGCGATAGTGGCACCTGATTAGCTGTGACCTTTACAAGCAGCGTATTATTATGCTCACAACATCAAGGAGAATATAATGAAGCAGGTTTTTCTTTCAGTCCTTTTGTGCCATTATGACAACATTGTATTTTCCTTTCAGAAAAAATTCTAATAATACAGTATTGTCTTCTTGCTAAATAAGCTGGATATGAACGGAGACTAGTTGTTTAGAGGTTCGGTTGGAGAATCAGCTGTTTAGGGGTTCAGTTGGTGAATCAGTTGTTTAGAGGTTCAGTTGGAGAATCAGTTGTTTAGAGGTTCAGTTGGAGAATCAGTTGTTTAGGGGTTCAATTGGAGGATCAGTTGTTTAGGGTTTCAGTTGGAGACTCAGTTGTTTAGAGGTTCATTTGGAGAATCTTCTACCTTTAGAACGAGATGAAAAAATGTTTACTTTTGTGTATAGTCTCGACAGTTTTTTGCTTTTATTGTTCATTCCTTTTCCTCCTCTCTGGAATATGCCTAATCAGCCATCCCCTTGCTTTGTTTTTGTGAATTTTGTTGAATTATCACCATGAACATTTACGCCAGTATGGAAATTTCAAATCTCTTGGTTTAACTCACACTTTAAAAACTGAAAATTATTTCTCTAAAATAAAATTTGCATTCTGTTGCAATATGTTAATTCTTAACTATATAAAGAAATTATATATATATATATATATATATATATATATATATATATATATATATATATATATATAATATATATATATATATATATATATATATATATATATATTTATATATATATATATATATATATATATATATATATATATATATATATATATATATAAATCTACCTTTTACTGAACTCACTGAGCTCACACATTTAAGTTTGTTTTATTTTATTTAAAAAAATAAAATTAATGATAACATGGCGGCATCTTATGAGGTTTCGTATGCTGTACCCAGTAATTCTTTATTTAAAAATTTCAAATGAAACCCTTACGGAAAAGTCAACAGACTAGAATCCCAAGAGTGCTGTTAATTTCTCTTTTGATTTTTCTGTAAAAGAAAACTATTGTGCCTGCTTTGCCTGTCCGTCCGCACTTTTTCTGTCCGGTCTCGGATCTTAAAAACTACTGAGTTCTAGAGGGCTGCAAACTGGTATGTTGATCATCAACCCTCCACTCATCAAACATACCAAATTGCAGCCCTCTAGCCTCCTCAGTAGTTTTTATCTTATTTAAGTTTAAAGTTAACTATGATCGTGCGTCTGGCAACGATATACGACAGACCACCAGCGGGCCGTGGTTAAAGTTTCATATGCCGCGGCTCGTACAGCATTATACCGAGACCACCGAAAGATAGATCTAATTTCGGTGGCCTTGATTATAAGCTGTAGCGGCTGTACAGAAAACTCGATAGCGCCGAAGAAACTTCGGCGCATTTTTTACTGATTTTTATTCATCCACAAATTTTCTCTTAAATTTGTGGATATTTTCTCAGCCATTTCAACATATGTGACCTTCTTGTAGGTTTGAAACTAGTTTCTCTGTAAAACTCGCTGCCATAGCATGCACACCAAATACATGAGAATTTTTAATGGATTTGCAAGGGCTTTTAACTCCATTAATTGAAGTCGCATTTAATGCGATGATGTTAAAAGTCTGTGCGTAGCTGTCTCCGTCTGTCTATCTATTTATCTATCTATCTATCTATCTATCTATCTATCTATCTATCTATCTATCTATCTACCTACCTGTCTGTTTACCTATATATCTTTCTGTCTATTTATCTACCTTTCTATCTATTTACCTACCTTTCTATCTATCTATTTATCTACCTTTCTGTCTGTCTATTTATCTAACCTTTCTATCTGTTGTTCTATTGATCTTTCTATCTATCTATCTATCTATCTATATATCTATCTATCTATCTATCTATCTATCTATCTATCTATCTATCTATCTATCTATCTATCTTTCTGTCTATCTATCTATCTATCTATCTATCTATCTATCTATCTATCTACTTTCTGTCTATCTATCTATCTATCTATCTATTCTATCTATCTATCTATCTATCTACTGTACCATTCTGTGTATCTATCTACCTTTCTGTCTATCTATTTACCCTAACTTTCTATCTATCTATCTGTTTATCTACCTTTCTATCTATCTCTCTATTTATCTACCTTTCTATCTATCTCTCTATTTATCTACCTTTCTATCTCTCTCTCTATTTATCTAATCTATCTTTCTGTCCCAAGGAAGCATTTAAACGTTACCATTATGTTATTTGGGGAGCGGATTCTGACGTGGGATAAATAATTTGCTCAGATTACCTCTCTCTCTCTCTCTCTCTCTCTCTCTCTCTCTCTCTCTCTCTCTCTCTCTCTCTCTCTCTCTCTCTCTCTACTGAAAGCTCATAAGCTGTGAAATGTATGAGGGATTCGTTTCCTATGCCTGATACTTTGTCATAGTAAAACGTAGTGACGTCATCTGGTGTTTATAGACTCAGCCGTTATTTGCCTTTAGAAGCTTAAACAGATTTGAAGCTTACACAAATTTGAAGCTTTTACAAATTTGAGTTACACAGATTTGAAGGTTTCACAAATTTGAAGCTTATACAGATATGAAGCCAACACAGATTTGAAGGTTATACAAATTTGAGTTATACAAATTTGAAGCTTATACAGATTTGAAGCTTATACGAATTTGAAAGTTATACAAATCTGAAGCTTATACAAATTTGAAGTCTATACAGATTTGAAGCTTGTACAGATTTGAAGCTGATACTAATTTGAAAGTTATACAAATTTAAAGCTTATACAGGTTTGAAGCTTTTGCACAGTTGAAGTTTATACAAATTTGAGAGATGTTCTAGGACTGAACAAATACAGAAACCTTTCTGTAAATAAAACTTGAAATTTATTAATCCTCTCTCTCTCTCTCTCTCTCTCTCTCTCTCTCTCTCTCTCTCTCTCTCTCTCTCTCTCTCTCTCTCTCTCTCAATATTCGATTACCTTGTCCATTTTTCAGCATTTAAAAAAACACTTTCATTTGAAGAATTATTTATGTAAGGCAATTCTCTTCATCCTCATCCTAACTCTTGCAATTGTACAATCATGGTTATTCTCATATTTTAATTTTTTTTTACCAAGGAATGAATATCTTTATATATTCCATTTATTTATATATTATGTCCTCCGTGAGTTGCATAGTAGAGTATTAAGTGTAATAGCTTCAATATGATTTTTATTTAGTTTGTCTGCTCGTTCCCACTTTTTTCTATCCGCCCTCAGATCTTAAAAAACTACGGAGGCTAGAGGGCTGCAAATTGGTATGTTGATCATCCAACCTCCAACCGTTTACATACCAGATTGCAGCCCTGTAGCCTCTGTAGGACAGGCCACCACGGCCGGCATGAAAGTTTCATGGGCCGCGGCTCATACAGCATTACACCGAGACCACCAAAAGATAGATCTATTTTCGATGGCCTTGATTATGCACTGTACAGAAAACTCGAATGCGCCGAAGAAACTTCGACTCATTTTTTACTTGTTACAAATTGTTCCCAGCTTACCATCTCGCTTTTGAACCGTTACACGTTTGATATCATTCGTTGGGTTGAATCCGTAACAACAAAATTTTCCATCTCGTGATAATTTAAATGGAAATGATGGACAGCCCTCCCCTGACAGTACTTAATGACTCCTGACATTGGACCCCACACACACACAGAGAGAGAGAGAGAGAGAGAGAGAGAGAGAGAGAGAGAGAGAGAGAGAGAGAGAGAGTTTCTCATACAAGACAAAAAGCAAGTACCTGGTGCTTATAATCTATTTATGAAGGGATGGGTAACTACAAAGAGAGAGAGAGAGAGAGAGAGAGAGAGAGAGAGAGAGAGAGAGAGATTGTTTCTTCTCATACAAGACAAAAAAGCAAGTACCTGATGCTTATAATTTATTTATGAAGGGATGGGTAACTACAAAAGAGAGAGAGAGAGAGAGATATTGTTTCTTATACAAGACAAAAAAGCAAGTACCTGATGCTTATAATTTGTTTATGAAGGGATGGGTAACTACAAAAGAGAGAGAGAGAGAGAGAGAGAAATATGATTGCCGCAATGCCAACAAGCCACTTGTTGTCAGCTATGTAAAGGCAGGTACTATTTTGTAGAATTTAACCCTGTAATCAAATACTGTAATCGCACACACTCAAAGAACATGGCGTCGTGGGTGGCCTAGATTTAAAGGTCATAGCTATATACACTGTGATGAGAGCTCTTGGCAAATGTAGGATTTATCACCCTTTAATTGTGTATATCAGTCATGCTTACATCGTTCAAAAGGGGGAAGGGGCGGGGTGGGGGCGGATTTCGGGATTGCGAATTTATTGGAATGAGCTCTGGAGAATTATGGTGACATTATACCAGCTCGCTGCAATATAAAAAAAAAAACAATTTAAATATTTGTGGGCATTAATTGTTATGGCTTGTTGTGTTACATCGTACGAATAGTTTTTATATAATATATATATATATATATATATATATATATATATATATATATATATATATATATATATATATATATATATATATATATATATATATATATATACATAAATACATATATATTATATAGATGTGTCTCTCTCTTTCTCTCTCTCTCTCAACAGCCATGAATTTGTTCTAACCCTTGCATCATTTTTATTATATTACACAGATCTTTCATTCTTCCGTAATTCGAAACTTTTCCTTCCTTATTCTTGCATTATTACCTGTCACTCCCATTCTTTAACGATTCCTGACTTCTAGACTTTCGTCAGTCACTCTTGCTGACGCTTTCTTTCAACTTTCCCTTCTTACAAACGCTTTCAAAGCGCTTTCAATATTTGTTGGTGCTTCTCTTCACGTTGCCGAATCAACAATGCATTGATACTGAACATCAGTCATTCCACTTTCCCATCACAACCCAATCTTTCATACCACAAACATTGATTATTTCTGGTTTTTCCATCGCAACCGAATCTTTCATACCGCAGATTGATTATTCCTATGTTTCTATTACAACCCAATCTTTCATACCATAAACTTTATTTCTATGTCTTTCCATCACAACCCAATCTTTCATACCACAAACTTTGATTATTTCTATGTTTTCCCATCACAACCCAGTCTTTCATACCACAAACTTTGATTATTTCTATGTCTTTCCATCACAACCCAGTCTTTCATACCACAAAATTGTCTTTCATACCAACAATCTTTTACAAACTAATTTCTATGTCTTTGATTGTTTATATGTCTTTCCATCACAACCCAGTCTTTCATATCACAAAATTTTATTATTTCTATGTCTTTCAGTCACAGCCCAATCTTTCATACCACAAACTTTTATTATTTCTACGTCTTTCCATCACAATCCAGTCTTTCATACCACAAACTTTAATTATCTCTTTGTTTTTCCATCACAACCCAATCTTTCATACCACAAACTTTGAATATTTCTGTCTTTTCATCACAACCCAGTCTTTCATATGTCTTTCCATCACAACCCAATCTTTCTTACTACAAACTTTGATTATTTCTATGTCTTTCCATCACAACCCAATCTTTCATATATCTTTCCATCACAACCCAGTCTTTCATACCACAAACTTTGATTATTTCTGTGTCCTTCCAAAACAACCCAATCTTTCAACCACACCTTTAATTATTTCGATGTCATTCATAGCTTAGCAAAACCTGGCGCTGAATAGCCGCGAGAAATAAAAATCAAAACAATTTCATGTTTTTGGATTCTATTTTCGAGTGACTTTTTGACCAAATGGCCGGTAGGGGAGTGACAGTCGCTAAGTAAATTCAAACGGTGGGCTGTAATAAAGTGGCCACTAACATTCATCCAGCATGCAAATCAAAGGTAAACATTAGAGAGAGAGAGAGAGAGAGAGAGAGAGAGAGAGAGAGAGAGAGAGAGAGAGGGAATGTATATAAATAGCAAAATAATATTAATCAGTTATAGTTTAAACCAGTAGAAATAGTAAATATAATCATTAATTGTTAACATCAACTGTTAATTTCTGAGAGAGAGAGAGAGAGAGAGAGAGAGAGAGAGAGAGAGAGAGAGAGAGAGAGAGAGAGAGAGAGTAAATAATGCAAAACAAAACACAGTAACATCTACTGGAGATGAATAACTTTTTTTTGCTTTATTTCCGCGAATGTTATATCTTTTCACTTACAAGGTGTAATGGGTATTTTTAGACCACCGCGCTCTACTGCAACCCTGATTTAAAAGTCTCTTAAGACAAATGCAAGAGAAATGTCTCTTAAATTCTTAAGTCTTCCCGCTGCTCGTTGCGTTAAAACCACTGAGAAAGCTTTTGCCCAGGATAATTAAAAGAGAACTTTCTGATGCTGGAAAACCTTGCTTGCCCATCGTAACTTCCAAGCTTTGTAAAACATCCCATGAAGAAATGTCGCCTGAATTTTTTTGTAAATTGGGCTCTGAAACGTAAATTCTTTCACTTGTAAATATTTTTACACTCTTGAAGACGAGTATGGTCTATTTACATTTCAGAATGGGTGTGGGATTGATAGTTTTTATATGAGGGTTTCAGGCCAAGGCACAAATCTAAAAGGCTACTTGACGTTGTCAGAGGCATGTTGATGATTTGGGCCTCAACATCAGTTCCCCGTAGGGGCTTAGTGCCGTCAGTGCACCTCATGTGGTGCACTGTAGGCACTACTTAAGGTTCGTTGGAGCGTGCCCTCGGTGCCTAGCTGCAACCCTTTTCGTTCCTTTTACTGTACTTCCTTTCATATTCTCTTACTTTCCACCACCCTCTCCTGCAATTGATTCACAGTGCAACTGCTTTTGAGGTTTTCCTCCTGTTACACATTTCAGACCCTTTACTGTCAATTTCCATTTCTGCACTGAATGACCTCATAGGTCACAGTGCTTGGCCTTTGGCCTAAATTCTATATTCAGTTCAATTCAACATCAGTTCTGTGAAAACTTTTTTTTTACAATTTTTTTGTAGCAAAGAGCAGATCAGAAAATGGATTTAACCTTTTTGATGATTTTCATTTGAAATTTGAAATATATGATATATATTTATATATATATATATATATACATATATATTTATATATATATACTATATATTTATATATATATATATATATATATATATATATATAATTATAATAACTTTAATATATATATATATATATATATATATATATATATATATATATATATATACATATATATTTATATATATATATATATATTTATATATATATATATATATATATATATATATATATATATATATATATATATATATATATATATATAATTATAATAACTTTAACACATGATTCGTTTATCAAACATCACCACATGTGAAAAAATAAAAGACTGGGTGTAGGTCTTAACCGGTTTCAGCTTTATGTCCCGTGATGTGTGATTATTATATATATATATATATATTTATATATATATATATATATATATGTGTATATATATATATATATATATATATATATATATATATATATATATATATTAGACTTACTTTCTCTATCTCCTTATACATTGCCTTCAT